>NW_020664580.1:1444188-1566984 GCF_002925995.2 Terrapene triunguis
GCCCTTTTACCTCCGGTTCGGAGGGCAGCCACCCTGGCCCCCTACATGGAGTGAATGTCAATCTGTCTGTAAAGCAATCAGAATATTGGGACTGCATGAGGGATGGGATAGAGAATGATCCAAAAACTAAATATAGGAAGGACAATATGTCAGTGGTAGACCATCACGTGGAATATTGCATTCAGTTATGGTCACTTCATTTAAAAAAAGTGATAGAAGAAACTGACAGATTCAGGAGACAAGATAAGAATATGCAAAATAATGACTGGTATTGAGAAGGTATAGCAGGAACTTCTGTACACCCTGTCTCACACTACACCATGGGGCCATTTAAGAGCAGAATATGCAGCCCTCCATGCCTGGGCAGATACATGGCAGGTTCTGCTCTGACAGATGTTCAAGTAAACACATTGTGCCAAATTTAGACCTGGTATAAGCAGGTGAAACGGTTGCCCTTTACCCTTCTACACCAGGCTGAGAAAAAATAAGTTAACAAAATTAACAGTAATTAGTAATTTTTAATTATTGCAAAGAGAGATTGTCCGTGGTTAGGGTACTAGCCTGGAATGCAAGAGAGCTCAGGTTCAATTCGCAGTTCTACTAAACACTTCTTGTGTCACCCAGGGCAAGTCACTTAAACTGTCTCTGGCACAGCTCCCCATATGTAAAACGGGCATATAGCACTTAGCTAGCTCACAGGATTTAAGCTTTGCTGATTTGATTGGTCTGATTGATTTATTTCCCAAGGCTCACTGGGTGGCATAAAGTGAGTGTACTGTCTCTCTGTTGGTCATGGTTATTCACTAAGCCCAGAACTAACTGCCTTCCCTTACCTGGCAGAAGCAGCAACCATTGGCAGGACATGATCCATACATCAGTGCAGAACATAGGCTGCTGTTGCATTGGGCAGGACCGGTTTTAGGTGCAGGTGAGCAGAGTGGTCATCTTGGCTGCCAGCTTCCGGGGTGGGCACCACACTACTGTGCCACTAGGCCATTTTTTTGGTTCTAGCACTCCGGTGCACTGCCAAAAATGTTTCCACCCTGGTAGGAAAAATGTCTACGGCCAGCCCTGGTGTAGGGGCACCTGCTGTGCCCACACATCAGCAAAAGAGCTAATGTCAACAGTATAAACCCCCTCCCAAAATGGTGACAGTGCCAGTTATCAGAAAGCTGATTGTAACCAGCAGATATCATGGAAAGAAATCACTAATTTTAATTAAAAATAGTACCCCAATGTCTATTCTCATTTACATCTGTCCAACCCAGCAAAGACCAGAAGGTTGCCCAAGACTGTAACACAGCAGAATTTAACTTAATATTTTCAAATAAGTTAACATACACGTGCCAAAACTGCCTCATCTTATCTTTAACAGAGGCAATTGTTTTGCATTTGGGGCTGGCCCCTGCAAAAAAGCCAGGCATAACTTTGTGAAGAATATATAAAATCATGACTGGTTTAGAGAAAGTAGATAAGGAAGTGTTGTTTACTACTTCTCATAACACAAGAACTAGGGGTCACCAAATGAAATTAATGGGCAGCAAGTTTAAAACAAACAGAAGGAAGTATTTCTTCACACAATGCACAGTCAACCTGTGGAACTCCTTGCCAGAGGATGTTGTGAAGGCCAAGACCATAACAGAGTTTAAAAAAGAACTAGATAAATTCATGGAGGATCGGTCCATCAATGGCTATTAGCCAGGATGGGCAGGAATGGTGTCCCTAGCCTCTGTTTGCCAGAAGCTGGGAATGAGCGACAGGGGATGGATCACTTGATGATTACCTGTTCTGTTAATTCCTTCTGGGGCACCTGGCACTGGCCACTGTCGGAAGACAGGATACTGAGCTAGATGGACCTTTGGTCTGACCCAGTAGGATCGTTCTTATGTTCTTATGTACTGGGGAGGCCAATGATAGTTCAAATACGCACTTGGAGGTTAAACTGTAATGGATGGTAAATTGAATGAGTCAGCCACACTACAGCAGAAGAGACGCTGTTGAACATAACATTTTAAAAGAGACTGTGCTACATTGTCTGGAATTAATGAGATTGTGTAGAACAAGCAAGATTATCCCTTTCCTCTACACTGGTGAGGCTTTGTTTGAAGAACTGCCTTGTATTTGGGGTGCAAATGCACTTTAAAAAGAGACACTGACAACGTGGAAGAAGTTCAAAGAAAAGCAACAGAGAAGTAAAAATAAGCTATTGTGTAACTGAGGCATGATTGCCACAAGTTGCATTGGTTTAATTAAAGGTGTTACTTTAAGCAAATTTAATCCACTGCAACTGTTATAAAATCAAATTTAAGATGATATATTGGTTTAGTTTGTCCTTATAAATGGAGAATTGAGCACATTCATTTTAGAAAAAAATGCTCATATGTGTCTGTTTATAAAGGGAGGTGACAAAACGGGGCAGCTCACAAAAGTCTAATGTGTCAGAAGCAGGTCAATAATATCAGAAATGTAACCTTCATCTGGATTGAGTGACTACACCAACGGTACCTTATGGAGTCACGAAGTTATATTTTTAATCATCTGTTGAATGCGAGAGCAGGGTACTGTGTGGTAATGATTTGCAGCTCTTTAGTCCATTTGTACCACCTACCTTCAAATAGCACAAAAGTTAGAGTGGTGGTGACTTCTATTTTTAAGTGTTTATTTGACATTTTAACATGGTTTATTACAGACTCAACTGTCCAAAAAAAAGAATCGTGAGGGACAATAAAATAAAGAAGGGAGAAGAAAGATTATCAGCAAATCTTGAGCTAGCTAAGCCACAGTTAAAGGAGGAAAAAAGATGATGTCTGGAAACAGATAGACATTTCATGGCCTGAGCTCCCACTTTCAAAGCTATCAATGTCTAAATTACTGCACATAGTAATTAATCTATTTAATCACTTTAGGCGTACATTGTTAAGTCACATCGGATCTTTCTTTTTTTTAACAGAGAAGGTAATCATCTTCGGGGGAGATACCCTTAAGGTGAATTATTATGACAGCATAGCTAATAGAGGGTATCACATAAGGAAATATGAAAATCAGAGTGATTGGTCAAATCCTTTACTGCATTATCCACAGAAGTATTTTCTTTGGCCTCAAGCTCACAGAGAGAAATTGTTTTCTGATCGAGGAGCCCTCTCCCTTACTCAAAGTCTTGCCCCTCTAGATTGAAGGAGGGCTTGTCCTGGCTTACTGTAGTACAAGCACATTTCCCAGGAAGCCACAGGGCTCTGAGACCCTCCAACCAGATCCCACTGACCTGAGAATCTAAGCCCTAGATGGTAAGGATCCTATGACAGATTCACTGAGTGGGGAGACTCCCCATTAGCACAGAGTGGAACCAAGAGTCATTTCCTTCTTTTCAAGGGTTCTTTCCTTCAAGATGCTGCAAAATATTATGTGGTCTCTCGTTGTTCTGTTGATCATTAGTAATGCACCACTGTACCACTACCTTTTGTGGATGCACCATACAGAGATGTGAGTGGTCTTGTCCCAACAGTGGCTCTCCGAACATTTCTCTTTCCACTTCCATACAGAATTGAGCTGTTCATTTCTAATACAGTTTACAAAACTTCCTGTAAGCTATCCCTAGCTCAATCCTTTCAGAACCTTCCTGGGCCCTGAGCTCCCAGAGGTTTCTGGACTAGAAGCTACTTTCTACACATGAGGGATTTTTTTTTTTTTAATCAAGGCCCTCAACATGGCTTTGATGCTTCCGGCTTTTGTTTTCAGACCATGACAAGTTGACTTTGCTATGGCTCGATAACCCTGATTTGTGCCTGCCATTGGTCCCAGACCAGCTAAGAGCCCAAACACTTTTAGGTTCCAGTCCTTCTTCCATACTTCTGATAGCTACAAATACTGTTTCCAAAGAAACATCAGGAGACTTCAAAGTAGTTTCTACAGAAAAGTTAAACCAGCTTGCAAGGGCAAGACAAAGTTCAACAGCAGTCTTCTAATGTCCATTTGATTCTGCCTAAAAAAACTGCCAGGGTATGCAGCTGTCCTGGTTTGTCAGGAACCTTCCTTTTTAGGATGTCACACTTAACACAGCCAAATTGCCAATATGCCAAGGGCAGCTACGGGTCATGTGAGTGTCCCAAATAGTAAAGATCAAAAAAAAATTCAACATCACTTAAGATATGTTTAAAACATGGAAAAGCAAATGCTACTGCAAACAATACACACATGCAAAACATTGTCACTCACCTAAGGCATCAGCCAAAGCCCACTGAAGGCAAAAGAAAAACTCCCATTCACTTCAATGGGCTTTGGAGTAGGCACCTAGGGAATTCTTTCATTAGGTCAGCCCTTCCTCCTCCAAGGTTCCTCCCTTTCCCAGCTACACAACCAATAAGAAGCTTTGGCCCAGATACTCAAAATGTATTTAGATTTAAGCACCTATAATACCTTTGATGATCTGAACCTTTGTTACTATAGGTGGCAACTAAAACTCCCTGCTAAACATGTCTAGCAGTGACAAGGTGGGCGAGATAATGTCTTTTATTGTACCAACTTCTGTTGGTGAGAGAGACAAGCTTTTGAGCTACACTGAAGAAGAGCTCTGTGTAAGCTCGAAAGCTTGTCTCTTTTACCAACAGAAGTTGGTCCAATAAAAGACATTATCTCGCCCATCTTGTCTTTAATCTCCAGGGACCAATATGGCTACACCAACATTGCAAACTTCTAGCAGTGGCAGTTCACAACTGCCACTAGGTTTGGAAGGATTTCATTGCTTTTAATATTTCATTAATTTTGACCCAGGATATGAATTGATGTTTGTTTTGCAGGTGAGGGAGGAGGGTTTCCCCACACACATACACACACACACACCTCATTCACTGTGCCCTTTACATAATGGGCATGGGTCACAGCTCACTCTCTGAGACCTGCTGAAGTGCACAGGAAGGGACTGCCCAGCAAAGCCAAGCCAAATCATGCAAAATTATGGAATTTCTCTTTTTTTTTAAACAAATTAGTAATTTTTCTACCAAAAAGCCTTATGTGATGCAAACATCACATTTTGCAGGATTAAGCACTCAAAAGTCACGAAATGCCATCGTTAAGATTGCACATACAAGCTTAATACTGCCACTTTGCATGCATGCATTAAAATACAGCCTTTTATTACATGATAGCATCCAAATTTTATTATAACTATAGGTGGTGTGCATGTTATGAACCCATCTACAGGGAAAGATTCCTGGAGCTCCAGCAGCAAAAGCACAAGACCCTACCACTTGGGCTGAAATAATTACAGTTACATTGTAACTCAGAGTTACAAACACCTCGGGAACAGAGGTTGTTCGTAACTCTGAACAAAACATTTTGGTGGTTCTTTCAAAAGTTTACAATTAAACATTGACTTAATACAGCTTTGAAACTGTACTATGCAGAAGAAAAATGCTGCTTTTAACCATCTTAATTTAAATGAAACAAGCACAGAAACGGTTTCCTGACCTAGTCAAATCTTTTTAAACTTGCCCTTCATATTTTTAGTAGTTTACGTTTAACACAGTACTGTGCTGTAGTTGCTTTTGGGGGTGGGGGGGAGACACGGTCTCTGCTGCTGCCTGATTGCGTACTTCCGGTTCCAAATGAGTTGTGTGGTTGACCGGGCAGTTTGTAATTCTGGTGTTCGTACCTCTGAGGTTCTACTGTACTTCCTGAGCTGCAGGATTAATCTATGCTCTATTTGGGCCAACCATTGAGAGTACATCTACACTATAAATTAAGGTGTGATAGTAGCACAGTTATGCCTACCCACACTCAGGGGTGGCAAATTATATGGGCCTGTGGTGCCCATGCTCCAGCAAATTCAGGGCCCTGGGGGCCCAGTTCCACCAACGTTCAGGGCTGGGTCTCTCCCCCGGCCCTGCCCCTGCGCATCTCCCCTGGAGCTTCCCCCAGCCCTGCCTGCCCCCCCGCGCACCTCCCCAGAGCATTTCTGCCTCACCTGCGCCCTGGAGCTGCGCTCCCTCGCCGGCCGCTGCCAGCTAAGGGAGTGGTGCCGGCGGCAGGCTGACTGCTGCAGCTGTGGAGGGAGGTGGGGAGGAGGTGCAGTGGCATGGCAGCCCTCTACTCCCAGCAGGTGACTCTGAGGGGGCTTATTCTGTCTGGACCTCCTGAGCAGCAGCCTGGGGGTGGGGAGTGTCATGCTGGGGGGGAGGGAGAGGTGAGGGGGCCTCTCCCCCAGAGCTTGCTGTTGCCGGCGGGGAGAGGGCTGGGGGGAGTCCTCCTCCCTGGCCCCAGCCCCAGGGGAGCCTGCCTGCTGCACCCCAAAGTTTCAACTTCTGATCCCCAGCCCCACCCCAGAGCCCTCATCCCCCTGCACCCTAACCCTCTGCCCCAGCCCTGAACCCCCTCCTGCACCATGAACCCCTCATCCCTGGTCCCATTCTTTGCTTAGGAGTTGGCATGTCTTTCCTTCGTTCTTTATAAGTGGTTCTTAGGGGTGCATTGCTGTGGGTACTAGACTGTCTGACTTGTAGGCCTTGTCTGCCCTGGGTTATTTTACACCAACATAGCTGCATTTGTGCAAGTTAGTGCTAGTGTAGACAATCCATGCCTAGTTAACCATGACTTGTGCTGGCACAGTTTATCTCAGCGTGAAAGCCCAGTGTGGACAAGCCCTTAGTAAGGTGACAACTCCACTTTATCTAAAAAAATTTGTTTTATAAAAACAAACCCTTAAGACCCACAGAAAAATGTTCCCCCTGTTATTCTTTTAAACTCCATTGAAAACACTGTTTTTACAGCAAGGACAAATTTCCATCAAGTGTTTACAACCCAAATGTTACAGCATTGAGAACTTGGAAGCACCTTAAGTGATTTTCATTGGCCAAGATAAGAGATGCGCAGACTGTGAGAGAGTCATAAATAGGTAAAGAAATACTTGTTTACAAAATATGGCTTTCAGGCTGGCCATGTCCCCAGTAATAGCATTTCGCATTAACCTCCCTGTGCACATTAATGAAGATTTACCTTTTTAGATTCCTTTCCTTTCATCTTGGTTGATAGGCTGAAATATTTGTATAATAGTTACAACAACAAATCCAGTTAAATCAGTATACAGCCCCAGTAGTAATGCTCTGCACAGCCATGTCAATAATCCAGTTCTGCCTGCTCTCCAGCTTGGGAGACGAAAGGAATGTCTTACCCCTCATCCCCACCCCCACCCCAGAGCCCGTACCCCCAGCCAGAGCCCTCATCCCCTGCACCCCAACCCTCTGCCCCAGCCTTGAGCCCTCTCCTGCACCATGAACCCCTCATCTCCAGCCCCACCCTGCAGCCCTCACCCCTGCACCCCAACCCTCTGCCCTACCCATAGCCTCCTCCCACACTCCAAACCTCTCGGCCGCACCCCATTAATTTTGTGTAATAATAATCAATAATGGATAGATTCTTAATAAAGTTACCCAGAAAAAAAGAACAAAAGGGTAATTCATCAAGTGACGGCCTGAGTTTGACACCCAGCTTGCAAATTGAAGTTATACGGAAGAAAGATGCGGCAATCTAAAAGATAAGAAAAGGAGTTTTCATCAATCTTGACTATCAAGATTTACATGGTTGAAGTACAATAACGAATTAGAGCTTTTTGCTTTTGAGGGTTATTGATCCAAGAGTGCTTGGTTGTTTCCATATTCAAAAGAGTATTAATAAAGTTGATATTCTTAGTTAAATAAATTTGTCTTACGATAGTGATATTGTGCAATATAGGGAAACTGTTGAATGCTTTCTGTTTCCAGTCCATTTATAAATTATTTTTAAAAATATATATCAGTTTACAAGGCGGTGGGGGGGAAGGGGAAGGGAGAGGACTTGGACCCGTTCTGGGCACCACCAAAAATTATACAAACCTGCCGCCACTAGCTTTAATCTAATAAGTGCAGGTAACAGTAGTAGAAAAGATGTGGTGGCATGGACGTCAGCACAGGTAATAACTTGAATATGTACCCAGGGTCCCTAGATGGGCTCACACAAGCCCATGCCCGCAGATCTTCATTAATCTAGCAGGCCTGGGTAACAATAGTAAAGCTAGCACGGGCATGCCTACCAGCACTACAATTACACCTTAGTTTGTGGGGTTGCTGTACCCTGAGAGAGCGAGGGAGATGATCACACACTTAAAGCTATATTGTGAATGACCCTTACCCAGCTGGCCCTGGCCACTGAACTTGCATACCACATGCAAGTGCCACCCACAGCTGCAACCCCTGAACTTGGGGTAGCTCAGAGACTGCTCCTGGGGCATAGGATATCAGCCCACAGGGGACAAGAGATCTGGAGAAGTCAGGGCCATCCTTAAACTCCATTGCCTGACTTAGGGTATGTCCTTTGGCTTATACCTGGATGTCCAATTAAAAATACAGCTGGATGAACGTTTAAAAAGTTTTAGAAATACTGAAAATCATTCATTCAAGCCACCATTATTGAGAATTTGTTATATAAAATTCAGGTCTTTTTGGGTCCTTGGAAAGTAAATATCACATCTAAAATTGGTATGTGATGAGGAAATTAAAGAGCTTTTCCAGAGTCTCTCCATTTAGCAGAACACTCAGCACAAATTAACCCAATTCACCAGCCCTAATGAAAGCCATTATCGTTGAAGAATCAAACTGTGGAGGGCACCCGCAGCTCATTCCGATGCGTTACATGAAGAGGTGTGATCTCTTTCCACTTAGTCTTCTCTGCCTTGGCAGCATTCAGCATTGGCCTTGGAAATACTAATTGTTCTTACATAACTATGATTAGAAACACAGCACAAAAGTGCACATAGTCTCACTGCTTGTTTGGCTGAGAGAGAAACTTCCAGAGGAAAAAAATTACTTAGGTTTAAGCAGGCGGGCAGGCGGGGCGGGGGGGCACAGCTGCTCCCCGCTAGCGGCACCGCCGCCTTTCCAGGGCTCCTGCCCCCCTGTGCCGTGCCGGCTCCTCCATGGCTGGGGCTCGCCGCCCCCGCAAGCCGACGCTCTGGCTCTCCGGTGCCTCCGGAAGGCGGCTCCTCCCTGGCGAGCCAGGGCACTGCTTTTTGGCGCCCCCAGAGCCGTCCTTAGGATTTATGGGGCCCTATGCAGTATTATTAAACTGGTGCGCCTATGCCCAATGGCAGCCTGAGATTGCAGCCCGGCGGGGGCAGAGGGACAAGGCAGAAAGAATAACAAGAAGCCCGGCCCGCCTCCCGGTGGCGGAGAGTCATAGTTCCCCGCAGAGACCCCTGTACCCTCTCCCTCACGCAGAATGGACATGCAGAAGGTACCTAATTAAAAGCACTAAACTTGGGAATAAAAAATGTCAGTCACAGGTTTTTTTATATGCCCTGAAGTTTGTCAGACATTTATTTGCAAAAACTTTGTAGTAAGGGCAAGTCAGCTGTCTTGCTGAATACAACATTAAATATTATGGAATACATGATGCAGCTCTTCTCTGTTTTACATTTTCTTAATCAGTATTTCTAAGCTGATTTTATATTTTAAATGAACTCTTAAGCCTTCATAAAGTAATCATTCCAGATTACTACATATTTAACTCACTGAAACAGACATTATTTTAAAGTAATCAGTCACAGAGGTTTAGTGTGTTCATAACAATGTTCATTGCTTTTAGAAAAAGGGAACACAAATTTACTGTGTGTGATCTCCATAACAATACACATGTTTATGAAATTTCACCAACTTTAAAAAATATGTTTCCAAAGATTTTAGGCATAACAAAGGATTTTATATCTTACTAAGGTACTGATTTTGCTTAAAACTAGTTCATCAGATAGTCAGAAGTAAAGAAAGGGAAACTCTATGTCCAGCTATCTGGAAGCAAAGGGCTGTTGCTTCCTTCAATAGGCGGGGGAGGGGGATGGGGACCGGGGATGAAGGGAGAAATGGATGGACAGAAAGGACAGGAAGACTTTGGAAGTAAGTTTTTTTACTATAGTAATTAAAAGGTGTATTTTACATAAGGGTGGTCTTTTGAAGAATTTATTTAAAAAGCCATATGTCTGAAGTTCCAGGCATTTAAAGCTAGAGATGATTGTGCATCTAAAAATCTATGCAAGGATTTTTTTAGAGATGTGATTTTATAATCTTCACCAACACACTAATGAAATATTTTGAAAGCAAATTTTAAACTAAGGTCCTGTAGACTTACATGTTCTGAGTAAATATTATAGTCATGCACAACTTCTTTTTGTCAGTACATTCAGAAACTGACAGTAGATACCTGGGAGTTGGCAAATGCCTGTTAAATGGCACTTTAACAGTTTCAGTGTTGTGCTAACAGGTCTGGCAGGCTGGAGACTTTTTTTCCTTTAACTATTAGATCCCCTTCCCAGGAAGACTCAGAGCCTACAGGAAGGGTCAGAACAGGGATAGGAAAACCACTTAGTGTCCATAGGGTGGACACTAAGGCCTGGTCTACACTACGAGTTTAGGTCGACTTTAGCCGTGTTAAATCAAATTAAGCCTGGACACGTTCACACGACGAAGCCCTTTCTTTCGACTTAAAGGGCCCTTTAAACCGGTTTCTTTACTCCACCTCCGACGAGGGGATTAGCGATAAAATCGGCCTTAGGGGGTCGGAATTGGGGTAGTGTGGACAGAATTCGACGTTATTGGCCTCCGGGAGCTATCCCACAATGCTTCATTGTGACCGCTCTGGACAGCACTCTCAACTCAGATGCACTGGCCAGGTAGACAGGAAAAGCCCCGCGAACGTTTGAATTTCATTTCCTGTTTGCTCAGTGTGGAGAGCACAGGTGACCACGCAGCGCTCATCAGCACAGGTAACCATGATGGAGTCCCAGGATCGCAAAAGAGCTCCAGCATGGACAGAACGGGAGGTACGGGATCTGCTCGCCATATGGGGAGACGAATCACTGCTGGCTGAACTCCGAAGCAGTAAACGAAATGGCAAAATATCAGAAAAGGTCTCCAAGGCCATGAAGGACAGACGCCATAACAGGGACGCACAGCAGTGCCGTGTGAAAATTAAGGAGCTACGGCAAGCCTACCACAAAGCCAGAGAAGCAAACGGAAGGTCCGGGGCAGAGCCGCAAACATGCCGCTTCTACGCGGAGCTGCATGCCATTCTAGGGGGTGCAGCCACCACTACCCCAACCATGTGCTATGACTCCCTCATTGGAGAAACACACAGGGAAGCGGGTTTGGGGTACGAGGAAGATGAGGATGGAGAAAATGTAGATAGCTCACAGCCGCTAGGAAGCGGAGAAACCGGTTTCCCCAACAGCCAGGATATGTTTATCACCCTGGACCTGGAACCAGTAACCCCCGAAATCACCCAAGGCGTGCTCCCAGACCCTGAGGGCACATAGGGGACCTCTGGTGAGTGTACCTTTCTAAATATTACACATGGTTTAAAAGCAAGCGTGTTTAATGATTAATGATTAATTTGCCCTGGCAATCGCGGCCAGTACAGCTACTGGAAAAGTCTGTTAACGTGTATGAGGATGGAGCGGAAATCCTCCAGGGACATCTCCAGAAAACTCTCCTGGATGTACTCCCAAAGCCTTTGCAAAAGGTTTCTGGGGAGGGCTGCCTTATCCCGTCCGCCATGGTAGGACACTTTACCACGCCAGGCCAGTAGCACGTAGTCTGGAATCATTGCATAACAAAGCATGGCAGCGTATGGTCCCGGTGTTTGCTGGCATGCAGACAACATCCATTCCTTATCGCTCTTTGTTATCCTCAGGAGAGTGATATCATTCACGGTCACCTGGTTGAAATGGGGCAATTTTATTAAGGGGACATTCAGAGGTGCCCGTTCCTGCTCTGCTGAACAGAAATATTCCCCGCTGTTAGCCACGCGGTGGGGGGGAGGGGTGAAGTGATCATCCCAGAGAATTGGGTGTGTGGGGGAGGGGAGTTAGTTGGGTTTGTGCTGCATGTTAACCCTGAAACCGCAGCCCCTCCTTTTACATTGCAAACCCATTTTAAATGGCCAACCCAACGGGTGCTTGGTATGGGAAATGAGAGCACTACTGTTTGAAACCATTCCCACATGTTAAGAAGGTTAAAAAAGCCAAAAGACTGTGTCTTACCATGGCTGCCTGCAAGCTGAAATCTGTGGCCTGGCACTGCGTGAGTGATCTCTCACACCAAACCGGCAGGCCCTCAATATAAGAGGAAAAATGCGACCTTGTAACGAAAGCACATGTGCTGTGTAATGTGAACAGCAAACTTTAACGTGAAAGAGTGTACCCATTGTTCTCTAAAATGTGTCTTTTTTAACCACCTCTCCCTTCTCCTCCACCAGCTGCAAATGTTTCTCCTTCACAGAGGCTAGTGAAGATTAGAAAGAGAAAACGTAGGACGCGTGATGACATGTTCACAGAGCTACAGATGTCCTCCCACGCTGACAGAGCACAGCAGAATGCGTGGAGGCAGTCAATGACTGATTACAGAAAAGCACAATATGAACGAGAGGAGAGGTGGCGTGCTGAATCGCGGGATGAACAGAGCAAGTTGCGGGCTGAAGATGATAGGTGGTGTCAGCTTGCAGACAGAAGGCAAGAGTCGATGCTCCGGCTGCTGGAGCATCAAACTGATATGCTCCAGCGTATGGTTGAGCTGCAGGAAAGGCAGCAGGAGCAGAGACCGCCGCTACAGCCCCTGTGTAACCAACAGCCCTCCTCCCCAAGTTCCATAGCCTCCTCACCCAGACGCCCAAGAACACGGTGGGGGGGCCTCCGGCCACCCAGTCACTCCACCCCAGATGATTGCCCTAGCATCAGAAGGCTGGCCTTCAATAAGAGTTAAAGTTTTAAACTGCAGTGTGTCCTTTGCCTTTCCTCCTCCTCCACCCATCCCGGGCTACCTTTGCAATTATCCCCCTAGTTGTGTGATGAATTAATAAAGAATGCATGAATGTGAAGTAACAATGACTTTATTGCCTCTGCAAGCGGTGCTCGAAGGGGGAAGGGGAGGGTGGGGTGGTTGGCTTACAGGGAAGTAGAGTGAACCGGGTGGGGGGGGTGGGGGGCGGAGGGTTCATCAAGGAGAAACAAACAGAAGTTTCACACCGTAGCCTGGCCAGTCACAAAACTCGTTTTCAAAGCTTCTCTGATGCGCACCGCGCCATGCTGTGCTCCTCTAACTGCCCTGGTGTCTGGCTGCGCGTAATCAGCGGCCAGACGATTTGCCTCAACCTCCCACCCCGCCATAAATGTCTCCCCCTTACTCTCACAGATATTGTGGAGCGCACAGCAAGCAGCAATAACAATGGGGATATTCTTTTCGCTAAGGTCTGAGCGAGTCAGTAAGCTGCGCCAGCGCGCTTTTAAACATCCAAATGCACATTCCACCACCATTCGGCACTTCCTCAGCCTGTAGTTGAACAGGTCCTGACTCCTGTCCAGGCTGCCTGTGTACGGCTTCATGAGCCATGGCATTAAGGGGTAGGCTGGGTCCCCAAGGATCATGATAGGCATTTCAACATCCCCAACGGTTATTTTCTGGTCCGGGAAGAAAGTCCCTTCCTCCAGCTTTCGAAACAGAGCAGAGTGCCTGAAGACGCGAGCATCATGTACCTTTCCCGGCCATCCCACGTTGATGTTGGTGAAACGTCCCTTGTGATCCACCAGGGCTTGCAGCAGCATTGAAAAGTACCCCTTGCGGTTTATGTACTCGGTGGCTTGGTGCTCCGGTGCCAAGATAGGGATATGGGTTCCGTCTATGGCCCCACCACAGTTTGGGAATCCCATTGCAGCAAAGCCATCCACTATGGCCTGCACGTTTCCCAGAGTCACTAACCTTGATATCACCAGGTCTTTCATTGCCCTGGCAACTTGGATCACAGCAGCCCCTACAGTAGATTTGCCCACTCCAAATTGATTCCCGACTGACCGGTAGCTGTCTGGCGTTGCAAGCTTCCACAGGGCTATCGCCACTCGCTTCTCAGCTGTGAGGGCTGCTCTCATCCTGGTATTCTGGCGCTTCAGGGCAGGGGAAAGCAAGTCACAAAGTTCCATGAAAGTGCCCTTACACATGCGAAAGTTTCGCAGCCACTGGGAATCATCCCACACCTGCAGCACGATGCGGTCCCACCAGTCTGTGCTTGTTTCCTGGGCCCAGAATCGGCGTTCCACGGCATGAACCTGTCCCAGTAACACCATGATTTCCACATTGCTGGGGCCTGTGCCTTGTGAGAGGTCTATGTCCATGTCAATTTCCTCATCACTCTCATCGCCGCGCTGCAATCGCCTCCTCGGCTGGTCCTGGTTTTGCTTTGGCATGTTCTGGCTCTGCATATACTCCAGGACAATGCGCGTGGTGTTCATAGTGCTCATAATTGCCGCGGTGATCTGAGTGGGCTCCATGATCCCAGTGCTAGCTATGGCGTCTGGTCTGAAAAAAGGCGCGAAACTAGTATCTGACGGACCAGGGGAGTGAGGGAGGGAGGGGCGAGTGACGACATGGCGTACAGGTACAGGGAATTAAAATCAACAAAGGTGGTTGTGCATCAGGGAGAAACACAAACAACTGTCGCACAGAATGGCCCCCCCCCAAAGATTGAACTCAAAAGCCTGGGTTTAGCAGGCGGTTGATTTGACGGAGGGAGGGGGAAGCAAATGAATACAGAACAAATCTATTTTTTACATCTTAAGACGACGGTGCAGCATGACTGATAGCCCTCGGCATCTTCTGGGTGCTTGGCAGCAAATACTGGGCGCTTGGCAGTTAGTGTACTAAGACTGATAGCCACATTTTTCCTGTATGATGACGATGGCCTTCAGGCCTATTGCACGATCTGCTGCTCAGGGAAAACTCTGCTAATGTGCGATGGGCGCTTGGCAGAAAATGACATACTACGACTGATAGCCATCATCATCATTGTGAAGGCAGCAGAATATGACTGGGGGGATGGGGGACTGGGGGACATACGGAGTTCTAGCCACTGCTGTATGATGATGACGGTTACCAGTCATAATACACCATCTACTGCCAAAAGGCAAAAGGCAAGGGGCTGGTGCAATGCAGCCCTACGGCTGCCAGCACCCAGATCACCGATGAAGGCTACCAGTCATGCTGCACCATCTACCGCCAAAAGGCAGTTAGCTGCTGCTGCTGTGTAGCAATGCAGTCCCACGTCTGCCGGCACCCAGATGACATATGGTGACGGTGAGCTGAGCTGAGCAGGCTCCATGCTTGCCGTGGTATGTTGTCTGCACAGGTAACCCAGGTAAAAAGGCGCGAATCTATTGTCTGCCGTTGCTCTGACGGAGGGGGAGGGGCCTGACGACATGTACCCAGAACCCCCCGCGACACTGTTTTGCATTATTCGGGCATTGGGATCTCAACCCAGAATTCCAATGGGCGGCGGAGACTGTGGGAACTGTGGGATAGCTACCCATAGTGCAATGCTCCGGAAGTCGACACTAGCCTCGGTACTGTGGACGCGGTCCGCCGACTAGAGCACTTAGAGCATTTTATGTGGGGACACACACAATTGGCTGTATACAACCGATTTCTATAAAACCGGCTTCTATTAATTCGACCTAATTTCGTAGTGTAGACATACCCTAAGACCCAGTGGTGCCCCAAATTTTTAGGTGCCCTACTCAGCTGCCTATGCCTGAGGACGGCCCGGGTGCCCCCAACCACTTGCCGCCCTAGGCCACTGCCTAGTTCGCCTAGTGGTAGCACCGGCCCTGCCTATGACCCATGAGCTATGGGACCCCAATAACCCTTCCACTTCTGAGAATCACACTATCAGGGCCTCTCCTGGTTGCAGCTACTGAGGGGACTCCCTTTTAAAAGGGATGCCCCAAAGTAGAAGGGCAGGTCACAGAAAAGATTGTGAGGGGGTTTTTTTGTTTGAATTATATATACAAAGTGCCACACATAGTGACAACTCCTCAATTTGGAGAGGAGGGCTCAGGGCTTTAGAATACCTAGTTCTAAACCACAGAAGAGTACAGACTAGTCTTTACTTAGATCTAAGGCTTGGTCTACACTAAACCCCCAAATCGAACTAAGGTACGCAACTTCAGCTACGTGAATAACGTAGCTGAAGTTCGAAGTACCTTAGGGCTGGTCCACACTGGGGCGGGGGATCGATATAGGAAACGCAACTTCAGCTACGAGAATAGCGTAGCTGAAGTCGACGTTTCCTATATCGAACTAAATTTACCTAATTCAGGTACACGCGGCGCAGGCAGGCTCCCCCGTCGACAGCGCTTCCTCCTCTCGGCGAGCAGGAGTTCCGCAGTCGACGGGGGAGCGCTTCTGGGATCGATCTATCGCGTCCAGATGAGACGCGATAAATCGATCCCAGAAGATCGATCTCTACCCGCCGAATTGGGCGGGTAGTGTGGACCAGCCCTTAGTTCGAACTTACCTCCGTCCACACGCGGCAGGCAGGCTCCCCCGTCGACTCCGCGGTACTCCTCTCGTCTAGCTGGAGTACCGCAGTCGACGGCGAGCACTTCCTGGTTCGACTTATTGCGTCCAGACAAGACGCGATAAGTCGAACCCAGAACTTCGATTGCCAGCCGCCGAACTAGCGTCTGGGTGTAGACATACCCTAAGAAACACACAAGGGTTGGCTCATCAAATAGTAACTATTATTGAATCATTATAAGAGCCCATCCCTGACTCTAGGCATCTTAACAGCATTTAAAATGTATATTCCCACACCAATATAACAATGATAAACCATATACTATTCATCCTAGCACAAATTCACCATAACCCCAACCACCCCATCTCTTCCCAAAATGCCTGTGGGGAAAGATGGGCCTTGCAACATGTTAGGAAGCTTAACAAATCTGGGCTCTTGATGGCCAGGCAGGAATCGGGACAGGTTAGCGGGAACAAGGCAGAAGGAATCACGCTTGGGAGGAAAAGAGCAGACGAATCTGTGCCCACCAAAGCACACGCCCCTGCAAAGCTTGGAATGGAACCCAAGATACCTGAGTTACACCATTCCTTTGCTGTCAGCTGTGAAACCCACTGGCAACTGTTGCGTTTCATTCCTCTCTAGTATGGGCCACATCAAGGATGACAACCTACTACTGCTAGCACTTACTCCACTAGCTCATGTGGCAGAGGCATGTGCTCTGAAGCTCACAGTCCCACTGATGTGATGCTACATGATGAACTTTGTTTATTTTTTCAGTTTGCTTTTTTAAAAACCTAGGAAATTACACTCTAAAAAGTTACATTAAAAGAACATTTAGGTTGCAAAGACAAGCACGCAAAAAGTTAGGAAATGCCAGCATAAAGGTTTCCTGTGCACTATGCATTATGATGCAGTCTTTAATTACAAAATCACATACCACACCACAAGACCTCTGCCTCATGTAGTGTGTAAGATGCACCAGCTCTGGGGATGAATCAGGATGTGTAGTAAAGAAGGCATTTGTCTGAATGATCCCTGCCTCATTCAATGTAGAAGCTGGCAGGTGCATAGTGGCTGAAATGGGATTGCAGGAAGAGAAAAGGTGGTCTCATAGTTAAGGCAGCTGAATGCTACCTTGGTGAAATAGATTCTATCCCTGCCTCTGCCACAGAGTTCCTATGTGATATTGGACAGGTCACTTAAAATCAGAATTTTCACAGGTGGTCCCTAAATACGTGTTCCTCATTTTCTGGGTGCCTGATTTGAGACTGTGGGGGTCTGACTTACAGAAGTACTGAGTACACACAACTGCAACTGAAGGGATATAGTGGATCACAAACTGATTATAAGTCAACAATGTGCTACAGATGCAAAAGAGGAAAATAGTCTGGCTATATTAACAGGTGTGTTGTGTAAAGGCACAGGAGGTAATTGTTCTACTCTACTCAGCACTGGTGAGGTCTCATCTGTAGTATTGTTCCCAGTCTTGGGCACCACACTTTAAGAAAGATGGAGACAAATCAGAGAGACTCCAGAGGAGAACTTCAAAAATAATAAAAAATTTAGAAAACACAACGGTTAAGCAGTTCACTGACCACTAGGGGCACCTCCTTGTGGCCATGTCTGGGGATTAGCCCCACTCAGGTTTGACAGCCCCTTCCTCACACCATGGCCCCTTGTTCTCCAGGACTCAGGGTCTGTATGATCCCTTCCCTTCCAGGGTAACAAATTCTCTCCAGACCAGCTGTCTGGTTAGCATCTCCAACACTCCTGTGTCACTACCTCATGGCTAGTATGAGAACCCAGGCCAGCCAGCTACACCAGGTTCCAGCCCAGGAACCCTATAACCAGCAACCAAGATCTGCACAGTCCTACCCCTTGCTGCTCTTTCCCTGAGCTACTTCCTACCTAGTCCTCTCAGGCTTCTTTTCCTCACAGCTTCTCTGGGGCTAGAACCCCAGGGCTTATTCTCCCTCCTCTCTGCTCTCACAGAGTAACTGCAGACTCTCTCCCTACTGCCTCTTTCTACTGCAAACTTCCTGGGTTTATAATCCAGCCTACTCTGGCTCAGATGAGCCTCTTGTTCAGTGATGCCTGGCTCTCCCTCCAGATGCAGCCAGGTACCCTAACTGGCCCCTCAGAGGTATGCACCCATCACAATGTCCTATGAGGAAAGGTTTAAAAAAAACAGCTTAGCTGCCCCCACCTGATAACAGTCTTAAGGGCTGTTATAAAGAGAACCGTGCTCAACTGTTCTTCATGTCCACTGAAGGTAAGACAAGAAATAATGGCCTTACTCTGCAGAAATGGAGATATAGGCCTTGGCTATACTTGCAAGTTACAGCGCTGTAAAGCCTCCCCCAGCGCTGTAACTAACTCCCCGTCCACGCTGGGAGGGCACTTACAGCGCTGTATCTCCCTGGGTACACCGCTGCAGGTACTCCACATCTCCGAGAGGAATAACAGCTGCAGCGGAGTGGCTACGACTCACGGGTGTGAGTGTAAACGCTTGCAGCGCTGTACTAATCACCTTGTCAAGTGGCCAATCCTCTCCATTGTTGTGACCGGCTGCAGGAATGCGGAAGTGCCGGTTTCAAAGCTCATACCACAGAGAAAAGCAAACAGTTTGCAGCTTGCTTTGAGTGAGTGAATGAATGAGCAGGGGGCTGGGAGTTCGGAACTTGCAAAATAGAGAGCTGACATGGTCCAAAAAGCACTCTCTCTCCCCCCACGCTCCCTGTCACACTCCACCCCACCCCCGTTTTGAAAAGCACGTTGCAGCCACATGAATGCTGGGATAGCTGCCCATAAGGCACCGCTCCCAACACAGCTGCAAATGTTGCAAGTGTGGCCACACCACTGCGCTGGCAGCTGTCAGTGTGGACAGACTGCAGCGCTTTTCCCTACTCAGCTGTACGAAGACAGGTTTACCTCACAGCGCTGTACAGCTGCAAGTGTAGCCAAGGCCTTAGGTTAGATATTAGAAAAAACTTTCTTTAAATTCTTCTTGCATCCAGGTGATGGTAAGCTCCTTGTTCCATGCCATCCCTGGCCAACAGGGAAAGAAGCATTCATCCTGTCAACAAGAAAGTGCCTCATTATAGCAGCCTGGTAATTTGCCCACTTGCTGTGTTGGTGCAGAGCATCACATGTTGGTGTAATGCTCTGTCCAGGCAGTGAAGATTATGCTAGGCAGAACACCTTCTATTGGGCATCATTGACATCCTGTGATGAAGTTTGGCCATATAGATGACGCACAAATTTCTCAAGCACAAGGAATGTTGAGTCTTGAAGTATGAAGTCTTTCCCAAAGTCTGTGAAAGCATCAAGGAACTATTCGCTCTCGGAGGCCATGGCAAATGCCTTTTTCTTTCCCTTCCTATAGCAGACACTTGTAGAATCACATCTTGTGAATGTATGGAGCTAATAAGGGAGGTACAGACCTTTGGGCCTACAGTTGAAGTGACTTTCTCCAATTAATAAAGTGGCTTTGATTCCCAACACAAGTGAAGAAATGCAAGTTGACTAGCAGTTGTGCCTTAAGACTGATGCCTATGAATGCAACATCTGCAGCAGGGCTCCTAATGATCACATTGTGTTAATCCTTGGCAGCATGTTTCACATGAAGAAATCTACGTGTGTTACGTTCTTCATAGTCACAACTTAATTAATCAACAGCTGTGACTGTCACTGAACCCTTCTGCACAGCCACACAGTGAGACTCCTCCTCTCCATTGACTATGTGGAGAGTGATGTCCTTGCCTACAGCTTGCAAATCTGCATCCCTCCACAGGGTGCACACACATTTTTGAAGTGCTTCCTGATTGTTGCCATCAGAAAGAAACTTGTTCCACTGACTTCAGATTTTCTAGTCCTTTCCATAAATTTGTACAGTTTGGCAGCCACCAGCTGCTCGGCATGAGTATTCCACATTTTTTGATGCTCACATCAGGATACTGATCTGTGACAAAATCCAAATGAGTACATTTGTACTATCTTGCACGTCTAATCATGTACACTAAAATGGCATCTGAAAACTCAACAAATGTTGAAGGAACATCATGTAGTGCTTGGATGACAGCCATTCCATCAAAGATTATTGTACCATTCTCTGGAACATGGTCAATAAGCCATGCTCCACCTTTAGGTCAAAGAAAATAGATCAGGCCTGATTTGTCGGCTTTTATCAGAATACCGTCAGCGCTAGCAAAAAGGTAGGAAACTGCTCCCAAATGGTAGGACAAGTTTTCCCTAAGATCAATTTACCTACTTTGACCTAATACAAGACGTCTTGCCAAGAGTTTGTTGTCATTATAAAGAATCACATCTTTGCCAGCTACTTTTGCTTTTCTTTTGGGTTTGACTTGATCACTGAATGTTTTCAATTTCTGGCTTTTGATAGGAGAAAAAATGTCCTGAGTAGCAGAAAGCAGTTCCTGGTTCAAGAAGTCTATTAGTGAAATTTCACGATTCTCTTGAGCAGCAAGCAAGTCATATGTAATCTCACTGGTGGAAACAACACCTGAATTTAAACATACTTGTCCATCTTGAGACACATCAAAAGGATTGATCATGCATTCAGTAGTGCCTAAAATAGTCATTATGGCTGTCTCATCATTCTGAATTCTAGTTCTATCGAGATTCTTGTGTTTTCTTGGAGTCATGCCTGCCATACTTCATACTGTCTTGTTAGAGCAGCTCTCTCAGGTTGTGACAAAATCCAGTGATAAACCAGTGAATGATTTTGAGTCAATCCAATCAAGCCACCTTTTGTTTTTGAATCTTTTATTGCAGGTTTGTTTAATTGCCTTGTCACATACAATTGAAGAGAATCCACATCCAGTTTGACATTGGACTGCCCACTGTCCTTGAGCGCTGAGTTCTGTGTAACATTCTGGGGGGTGGGGAGTGATGGGTAGTTTCATCACTCCCAGCCAGCATGAAGGAAGATACTTGGCATAGTTCACCTGATTGTAAGAGAAGAACCAGGGCATCATGAAGTGGATAGCTGAAAGGTGCAATTCCTAGTCAGACTCATGGGTTACTGTCACAAAAAGGGGAAAGATTTGCACCATGGCGATGTAAGAGCTCCAGAAGGCAAATGTTGTGTTCTCTTTGCTCTTCCGCTGCACAAAGACTTCATATTTTCTGACCACCAAGACGACATGCTTAATTTCAAGCTGATCATCTGTATCAATACTTTGTTTCAGAATAGTGTAGATAGTAGACATCTCTCTTGTGGTGCCCCAGTGATTAGAAAATAATGGATAGCTGACTTCTCCAGAGTACAATCACATTGAAGAGCAGTATGAAAACTCGTCCAGCTAGGAAATCTACATGAGTCACCATAGAGAGTCTTGATAAAAATATATGCCAGATCTGTTCTCAGTGCTGATTCCAGTTGTGTTCTTCACTTGTAAGCCTCTAATAGGACATGTGCATCATGACTCAGATTCTGTAGGACCTTGCCTCTTGTTCTGAAAGTACTGCTCTATCGCAAAACCAGGAAGTGCTTTAAGAGAACACACTGCTTTTGGCAGTGGCATTCTGCCTGATGTTGGGATTGATTCAGTGATGTGTCTCTGGGGCACTATTCCATTCGTATGGTGGGTGGTGCCTTGCCTTTATAGGGTTTCTTCTCCAAAAGCAATGTTGTCCCATACTAGAGCTGTTGGAGGCTTCTTTGCAAAGCCCAGTGTAACCTCATCAGAACCTTTAATAAGATGTAGCTGAGCAAGGCTTGTGTCATGGCTAATTACTATATTAGAAGATGCACAATGTCCCAGTTTGTTTAGTATGGAGACCACTTGAGATGATCCTGGTCAAATGACTTGATATCAATCCAAGAAAAGGGGATTTATGCATCTGTTTTCAACCCCTGGATGCAAAGTAAACAATGTCTTGGCAAAGTAATATGAATTTAAGGTCCACGTCATCTGGAAGATCAACATAACCAGCCAATGTTGATGCTCCAGTAATTCAGGCCATCAAATTGTAAAGTTCAACTGGAACAACAGACTTTGCAGCATCAACAGTTAAATTAATTGATGGTGGCCAGGAGCAACTCATTCCAGGACTGTCATCCAATGAGCTCTTGATGATCAGTGTGGTATTCTACAGAATCCTCCATGACTGCACATCAGGAGCTGGTGTACTTACTGTTGGTGATCTATGGCAGTGGTCTCCAAACTTTTTTGATCACGCACACCTATCAGTAAAAAATTTTTGAGCACGCACCCCCCATATAGGTATATTTATTTATGTATAAATTATATACATGTACTACTGTACTAATATATTATGTACATTATAAAACATACACAAAAAATAGAAATTAAAAAAGGATGAGATAAAGATGAAATAAACACTATTTTTAAAATATTTTTTATCTTATTTATTAATTGTACAAAAAACCTTTTTGCTCTCACAAAAAAAATTATTATTAATAATAATATTTTTAGTGAGAGCAATGTGATTGAATATGCTTCATTATTTCTGAAAATCTTGGTTTAACACTTTGTGATACAGCGATTCGAAGGTCTGGATTAGGGTTAAGGTGCGGGAGGGGGCTCAGGGTGGGGGTGCGGGGTCTGGGAGAGAGTTAGGGTGGGGGAGGGTGCTCAGGGTGCGGGTGCGGGAGGAGGCTCAGGGCTGGGGCAGGCAGGAGGTGCAGAGCACTTACCTGGGGCAGCTCCGGTTTGGTGCAGGGGGTGTGCAGGTAGCTCTGTGCAGCGCAGCACCGCTCCCATGGCCACGATTCTGGGAACTGCTCTTCCCCCCCCCCCCCCCCCGGGGCAGGCAGGGCCACCCGGAATGCAGGGACTTTAGGCGCTGCAGGACCCTGGGCTAAGGGGGCCCCGGGGCCCTGGCCTGCAGCTCTAAAGCCCCTTTTGGAATGCGGCCCTGCGAGCATGGGCCGGAGGATTCAGGAGGAGCAGGGGCAGCCACGCAGCCAGAGGCTGGAGAGAAGCGGTGCTTTCCCCTTCAAAGCGCCGCATCTCTCCAGCCGGCTTTGAAGGGGAAAGCGCTGCTTCTTTCCGGCCGCTGGCTGTGCGGCTGCCCCTGCTCCTCCACGGGCCGGAGGACTCTGGGCCGCATTCCAAAAGGGGCTTTAGAGCTGCAGGCCAGGGCCCCGAGGCCCCGTTAGCCCAGGGCCCTGCAGCCCCTAAAGCCCCTGTGTTCCGGGTGGCCCTGCCTGGCGGGGAGGCAGCTTCCCCGCTCGCTCCCTCCCTTCCTCCGGCCGCCCCCCCCCTTTTTTTTCTCCAGCAGCGCTCCTCCTGCTGCGCCGCACTTTCGCTCCGGCGGCGCTCCTCTCCCCCCCCCCTTGGATCATCTTGCGCACCTCCTGGGGTGCGCACACCCCACTTTGGAGACCACTGATCTATGGGATGGTAGATCAGCTTGTGGTTGAGAATGAATTCACTCCTTTTCACTCAGAGTTGTTTCTGTATCTGTTCATGCCTCTGATTGATAAGGAAGTCTATTGTTGACAGCGTGTCAGTGTACACCACCTCACTAACATTCTTGCAGTGTGGTGTATGAAAAGTGAACTGAGGGAAATCATGTTTCAGATGATATTTCAGTCTGTCACCCCTGTAATACAAAAATATTCAGGATTTCTAAAAACAGCCTTCTCTACAGTAACATTGATTGTAGCTGTAAAGCATGAGTCTTGGAAAAACACTGTGATGTGTAAATTTCCATTTGTCTCTACCATAAGTGTGCCCAAATGATTATGAAAATGTCTGCCTATACAGAGTGTGTGATGCTGCTAAACCAAGTGCCAGCTCTGTCCAAGGCCGTAGGCGTTAGCTAATCACTGACAAACTTATATATGGAACCAAACCAGCTCACCGGTATTTTAGTTTTATTCATAATAGGTATTAGTCTTATAAGAATGTAATTATTGTTCAGACTCTATGAAATGCTTGTAAGCTGATGCATGCATTAATCTCACTTGTAATGTGCGTACTCCACGCTATAAGGAAATATGTAAGTTTTGCTTTATAACTTTGAAAATGTTTGCTCTGAACTTGTGAACTCAGGCCCTGGAATTGTCCCATCCCCCATTAAGAAGGGCTATCGAGATTAAATGGGCCATTAAGGAACATCAAGATACAAAGGATTAGGGAATGGCGCTATCACACCTTGGCAATGCTATGTGCAAAGGAGCTCATCTCTTGAACTGAAAGGCTAAATGTAAAAGATAAAAAGGGGGCCACAAGAAAATGCATCATCCCTTAGCTGTTTGAACTCTCATGGTGCTAGAGACATTAAACTAAGGCAGAGATCCCCAGGGGTTATCCCTGGGTCCACCCTGAAAGACATTTTGAATTGACAGATTACTATATCTCTGTCATCTTTAGGACCCATAAATGGGAGAGGGATAGCTCAGTGGTTTGAGCATTGGCCTGCTAAACCCAGGGTTATGAGTTTAATCCTTAAGGTGGCCACTTAGGGATCTGGGGCAAAAATCAGTACTTGGTCCTGCCTAGTGAAGGCAGGGGGCTGGACTCAATAACCTTTCAGGGTCCCATCTAGCTTTATGAGATAGGTATATCTCCATAAATAACTCATTTGTGTTTTTATGCATGCTTGCTTGCTTTAATCTGTGTGACGGGGCAAGGACAGATGGCTATAGGAAAGTAGTGAGAAACAGGTATAGTAGCCCCAGGCTAAACAAATCCCTGTTACCATGGTAACCAAATGGCAGTTGCTCCAGGTTAATCAAGACACTTGGGGCCAATTAAGATCCTTCTAGAAAGCAGTGGAGACAGCTAGGTTGATTGAGACACCTGAAGCCAATCAAGGGCTGGCTGGAAATAGTTAAAAGCCTCCCAGTTAGTCAGTTAGAGGCCTGTGTCAAGAATGGTAGGAGGAAACCACACTGCTGGAGAAACTGGGCAGTACAAACCTGCTCAGGCACAAGGAAGGAGGCCGTGAGGTAGGGGTGAACTAGATGTTGAGGAAATGGGGGAGAGGGCTGTTGTGGAGAAGTGGCCCAGGAAATTGTACTCGTCCTGTTTCAAAAAGTCAGCTACCAAGAGTTGCTACTATTAGGGTCCATGGGCTGGAGCTTGGAGTAGAGGGCAGACCCAGGCTCCACCCTCCCTGATTAATCACAGAGACTGTGAAACAACAGAGACTGTGTGAGGGAGGGTTGCTTCTTTCCACCTCCCTTGCTGACTTATGATCAAAATGGCTCAGTAGGCTGTGACCCTTGCCTCTAGAGAGAGAAGGGCTACATGGAGGGTAACAGTGAGCCTCTGAGGCTAGCATAATCCACTTGGAAGTGCAGGACCCACTAAGACAAGGTCAGAGCTTTGTCACACCTGTAACTAACTCTATTTCTTTTTCCTAGTTAATAAACCTTTAGTTAGTTTATTACAGAATTGACTACAGGTGTTAGGGGGCTTATTCCTTCACCCTCTCACTTCCCTGGTCCTTCTCGCATGAACAGAGAGCAACAATACCCGAAGTCCAAAGGTGCAAACAATTCAATGTTTATTAGGGTGAACTTCCAGCAAGCATGATTCCAGTTTCCTTCCTCAGTGTACCCCTTCCCAGCTCTGACACCACAGAGCCTTGCCTGTGTCCCTGTTCCCATTTCCCCCCCCCCCCTTAGCGAAACATGATTCCAATTCCCCCACCCCCATTCCCTGTTCCCATTCCCCCCTTACTTCCTGATTGACTGCAGACTATATAGTAAAACTTGAGTTCTGCTTAGCTATACCTTAACCAATCATTTTACTGAAATTTAACTAACCAATCCTAACATATTGTAACATGATTATTTAACCAATTATATCCCACCACCTTAATTGGTTTACACCCAACAAAATTAATTATACAGCAGACCGAAACAATCTCAGAACCAGACAGAAATTATACAGATAAACAATAGGGAAGTGGAGACTACAGTGATAGAACAATACTGAAATGAGGATTCACATCCCAGCTATTGATAAGTGAGTTCTTGCCAGACAGGATGCTATCAAACTAAGTTTCCTTTTACATCTTTTAGGCTTTTCCCTTTCTCTGGAGGTGATAGGAATATCAGGACAGGATTCCTTGTATTCCTAACAGCCCAATAGCACCTTATTTCAATGTGACTAGTTTGGAATGTGAGGATGTGACCATACACTTCCCAGTTTATGGCTGGCCTCTGCTGCTTAGCCGAAGGCCTTAGTCTAAGAACAGGGCTCAGACTGTCACAGTAAGAGAAGGCCCTTACACAGACAGACAGTGATTTTGATTCTTTCTTTTATACCTCTATAACTAGTTTAGTGATAAGAATACACCTAAATTCTTAAAGTATAGGCCTTTGCAGATAGGCCTGAATAGCTATATCCTAACAACAGGCAGAGTCTTTGGTGTAAGATTTAAGATACAAATTGATCTGGGGTAAGTGACTGGTCTCTTGGGACTGGGAGCAATTTGACTATTTTGTGATTTTTTTGATGTAAGTGACCACTTATCACTAAGGGCATGTCTAAACTGGCAGAGTTACAGCACGACAGTTACAGCGCCGCTCAGAGAGCGCTGAAGGGAAACCGCTGTTGTGTTCACACTGTCAGCTGCCTGCGCAATAGCGTGTTCACACTTGCGGCACTTGCAGCAGTATTCGGAGCGGTGCACTCTGGGCAGCTATCCAACAGAGCATCTCTTCCTCTTCTGCCACTAAGAGTTGTGGAAGGCAGAGGGGGTAGCGGGGCATCCTGGGTCCTGTCCCAATGACCCGTGATGCATTGTTTCACATTCCAGCAATCCCTGTGCTTCTGTCCGCATTTGGCACCATCTTTCAACGGTTTGTGTACTATGAACTCTGCTCTGCCTCTTCGTTCTGCAGGAATGGATCCCGCACTGTTGACCAATATGCTGCCCATTCTCACTAACATGTCACGAGTGGCAGTGGAGTTATTCCTTAAACTACAAAGGCGGGAGATATTGATCTCTCCACGTGTCATAGCTACGACACAAGATTGCTTGTGGAATTCACGGAGGTGCTGATCACAGTGGAATGCCGCTTTTGGGCTCAGGAAACAAGCACTGAGTGGTGGGATCACATAGTGATGCATGTCTGGGATGACGAGCAGTGGCTGCAGAACTTTTGGATGAGGAAAGCCACATTCATGGGACTGTGTGGTGAGCTTCTCCCAGCCCTGCGGCACAAGGACATGAGACTGAGAGCTGCCCTGCCATTGGAGAAGCATGTGGCAATGGCACTGTGGACGCTGGCTACTCCAGACTGCTACCGATCGGTTGCTAACCAGTTTGGAGTGGGAAAGTCAACCGTTGAACTTGTGTTGACGGAAGTGTGCAGGGCTATTAATCGCATCCTGCTCTGAAAGACCGTGACTCTGGGCAACATGCATGACATTGTGGATGGCTTTGCACAAATGGGCTTCCCTAACTGTGGAGGGGCAATAGATAGCACGCATATTCCAATTCTGGCACCAGACCACCTAGCCACTGAGTACATTAATCAGAAGGGGTATTTCTCAATGGTTCTCCAGGCACTTGTGGATCACCGTGGGTGTTTCACAGACATTAACGCAGGCTGGTCCAGAAAAGTGCCTGACGTACACATCTTTCAGAACACTGGCCTGTTCAGGAAGCTGCAAGCAGGGACTTTCTTCCTGGATCAGAAGATCACCATAGAGGAAGTCCAAATGCCCATTGTAATCCTGGGAGACCCTGCCTACCCCTTAATGCCGTGGCTTATGAAGCCATACACAGGGCACCTTGACAGCAGCAAGGAGCAGTTCAACAACAGGCTGAGCAAGTGCAGAATGACTGTGGAATGTGCTTTAAGCCATTTAAAGGCCCACTGGTGCTGCCTATATGGGAAGCTGGACCTGGTCGATGACAATATTCCTAGGCTTATAGCCACATGCTGTACGCTCCATCATAATTGTGAAGGGAAGGGTGAAAACTTCACTCAGGGCTGGATCGCTGAGGCTCAGCACCTGGAGGCTGAATTTGAACAGCCAGAGATCAGGGCTATTAGATGGGCGCAGCCTGGGGCCATAAGGGTCAGGGATGCCTTGAGGCAGCAATTTGAAGCTGAAGGCCACTAATATTTGTTGCTATACTTGGGAGTGCAGTGCTTGTAATGCTAGGAGGTGATTGTGATTGGTGCAGATGATGCACTACAAAGGTTTAAGAAAATTGCCTGTTGCTCTGCAGGGCTCTATTTGCTTTCAATTAATGGAATAAAGATTGCTTTCAAACCAAAACAATTAGTTTATTAAAAAACAACAACTGGAGGAGAGAGACAAAAAAACACATCAGCAGTGAGGGGGAAGGGAAGGTCCCAGGAGGAGGTGGGGTCCTGGGACGGTTAAAGATTTGTGTATGTCTAGGTATCATATCCAACCTTCTCCTTTGGAGTACATTGCAATGGGTACTGTTCTTCAGCAGGGCTAAACTGCAGAGGGACGGGTTTTGAGTGCAGTGGGTACTGGGAGTACGCAGTGCTGGACTGTGATGGGTAGGGTGACCAGATCACCCAAGTCAAATATCGGGACGCGGGGGGGGGAAGGGGAGTGACGCAGTGGGGGGGCGTGGCGGGGGGGCAGGGCAAAAAACAAACAAACAAAAAACCACCCTTCCTCCACAAGCGCTGGAGGGAGGCCCGGGAGACGCAGGGGAAGTGCGGGGCCGGGGTGAGTGAGAGTCCGGCCTGGCCCCGAGCAGGCAGGACTCAGTCGGGCGGTAGGGAGAGGAGGGGGGCGGCCCGCGGGGCCAGGCGGTGGCTGTTCTCCCCCTGGGCAGTGGGACTCGGGAGCAGCCGCTACTGCAGCTCCCGCTGCCGCGGGGGGAGGAAGCGGCCGATGGCCAAGCTCGGCAGCTGCGGCTCTGGCGCCCCTGAACCCCCCGAGCCCGGGCCTGCTGCGGGGACCCAGCAGCGCGCACGCTGTGCCCAGCCCCTGGCCAGTCGCGTCTGGGCTGCTGCCCAGCTGGTGCAATCCCGCGGCGGCCCCGGAGTGGGGTCAGCAGGCCCCGGCCCCATCCCCCCCGTCCCGCTCGGGTCCCGCAGGGGAACGAACGGGCCTTGGCTGCCGATGCCTCCGCCTCGGGTCCGCCGCGGGATTGCACCAGCTGGGCAGGAAATATCGGGACAGTCCCGATAAAATCGGGATGTCTGGTCACCCTAGTGATGGGGGAGGAGTGGAATGCTGCGGGTACAGACTGGAGCCAGTAGGTTGATAAGAGTGTGTTGGTAGTGTCTGGGGGGTGCATGGGAAAGAGTTTTGCAACAGTGGCTGCAGGGGAGGGCGGGCGCGGAGCTGCTCGGTTTGCAGTGCTAGTAGCGCCTGGAGTGTGTCTGACTGGTGCTCCATAATGTTTAAGAGCTGCTCCATGGTTTCTTTCTGGCGCACCACGTTCTCCTTTGGGTCTCTCTTCTCGCTGTCCCACCACTCCTTCAATTCTTGTTTTTCGGCCACAGAGTGCATCATGACATCATGCAGAAAGTCCTCTTTACTTCTTTGTGGCTGCTTTTCAATTCTGCACAGCTGTTCAGCCGGCGATAACAAAGAGGGAGGCTGGGCTCCCAAGGTCATATCTGTGAAGCCAAAATGCAACATTTTACAGAAGCAATATTGTTTGCAACACAGAGGCCACTGAATCAGTGGTCTAAAACACAGCCCCTATTCACATACCTATCACTAACTGGCTGACCCCAGGCAAGCACACATGAGCCACAAGATCCCCAAAATGGTGAGTAATCACAGGGGCAGGGGAAATCAGTTTTCCAGAACCATACTGTACACTGGGCACGTGGCTCTTCAGGAGAGCCAGCACTGGAGTGGGCGGCCATATAACCATTACTGTCCCCACATTTTCCACAGGCTATGTTCATTATGGAAGATACCTTGTCGCTGTGGGTGAGCAGGGAATCAAGGGAGGGGGTTCTCCAAGACTGCAGCTTCTGCCCTGGCCCTTATGCGGCTCGCCTGTGTACAGCAATGGTCCGTCCCCCTGTGATGGCAGAGTGGCGCGGGAAAGTTACCCTTAATGGGGCAAGAAACAGAGTAGCTCTGCCAAAGAACCTGCGGCAGTGGATTGCCCAGTTTCTCCATGAGAGTTTCGTGGAGATCAGAGGCAGATTCCTGTGAGGTGAGGGAGTCAATCTAACCCTGTTCTGCTGCTTAGAGTAGGCATGTGGTGATATGTGCATCATACAGACACAAGCCTGCTTTCTGCAACCCTCCTGCCCCCAACAACTCGCTTCAGCGATTCCCAAAATCAAAGTCACTTATGAGGGGCCTCCTCTCCTGTTTGCGCTTCAACAGCTGTGACTGGCTAGCCTCCTCCAGGGTAGAGAAGAGCTCCTGGCTGCATGCATCTTTAACTTCCGAGTCATCCTCTGCCTCTGGGTCCCCCTCCACATCCTCGCCAAGATTTCTTCCTTCTGGCTTGGTCCACTCTCGACTGGCATGTGAGCCACCAAAGTATCCACAGTGGCCTTCGCAGTGGAGGTAGGGTCCCTGCCAAGTTTCGCATCAAGCTCTTTGTAGAACCAGCAGCTCATGCACGCAGCACTGGAGTGGCGGTTGGCCTCCCACGCCTTGCGGTAGGCGTTCCGCAGCTCCTTCACTTTGACTCTGCACTGCAGTGTGTCCTGGTCATGCCCCTTTCTATCATGCATCATGAAATCTGTCCATAGGTATCATAATTCCTATGGCTGGAGCGCAGCTGGGACTGGACAGCCTCCTCTCTCCAAATGCTGAGGAGGTCCAGCAGCTCGGCACTGCTCCAAGCAGGGGATCGCCTGGTGTGTGGAGCAGGTGTGGTCACCTGAAAAGATGCGCTGAGACCACTGCACGTGGCACCAAGCAAACAGGAAGGGGACTTTCAAAATTCCAAAGGAATTTAAGGGCTGGGGCTTACGGTTGGTCACCTGAGAGCAGGGCAGTAGAGTTCAAACCGATGACCAGAGAGTCGAGAACAGGCATTGTGGGACACCTCCTGGAGGCCAATCGCAGTGCTGTAATCGACCACAGTGTCTACACTGGCACCGTGGCACTGTACCCCCCCGCCCCCGTTGCAGAAAGCTCTACACCTCTCATCGGGGTGGTTTTTTTACAGCGTTGCAACTGCACAGTTTCTGCGCACTAAGTGGCTTGGCAGTGTGTACACCTCAGGAGTTACAACGCAGAAAGCTGCTTTACTGTGCAGAAACTTGCCAGTGTAGACAAAGCCTAAGTCCAACTTAGCTGAGTGGCAAGATAGACTGGAGAGCTTAAGCCTTAAGGGAACTGTTTGTGACTCCATGGTAAGACTGGTTTCAGAGGAGTAGCTGTGTTAGTCGGTATCAGCAAAAACAACGAGGAGTCCTTGTGGCACCTTAGAGACTAACAAATTTATTTGGGCATAAGATTTCATGGGCTAAAACCCACTTCATCAGATGGTAAGGCAACTCCCATCTTTTCATATGCTGTGTATTTATACCTCTCTACTGTATTTTCCACTCCATGCATCTGATGAAGTGGGTTTTAGCCCACAAAAGCTTATGCCCAAATAAATTTGTTAGTTTCTAAGGGGCCACAAGGATTCCTTGTTGGTTTTTTGTGGTAAGACTGGTTACAGTGATCCAGGAGTTCACATTTATTACTGGGTTAGTGAAATCTAATTATAAAACATAGGTGCCGATTCCATGGGTGCTCCAGGGCTGGAGCATCCATGGGAGAAAAAAATAGCAGGTGCTTAGCACCCACCGACAGACAAGCTCCCCTCCTGCCCCCCACTCCCGCGCACCTGCAGCCCCCGCTGATCAACTCCTCCACCACTTTCAAGAGGCTCCAACTCCAACAGTGCAGGAGGTGCTGGGAGGGAGAGGGTGGAGTGGGGACGGGGCCCGCTCAGGGGAGAGGGCATTGGGGAAAGGGGTGGAGTGGAGTGGGGCGGGGACGGGGGTGGAGCAGGGGCAGGAAGAGGTGGGGCGGGGGTGGGGAGTTGGGGGAAGGGGTGGATTGGGGGCGGGGCTTGGTGCTGCGTGGGGGTTGAGCACCCCCGGAGAAAATTAGAAGCCAGCAGCTGTGATAGAACATACCACTAGTTTGAGGCGTCTGTCCTGTTTTTGGCAGTCTGCTCTGAGGTAGGCACTCACAGTCATGAGCCATACCAGGCAGCATAATCCTCAAGATCCTTATGATTTTTTTTACAAGCTCAATGAAAATCTGGATCAGTCTTGTTATCCGCAAAACATCCTGGTCTACAACGAGCCTCTGTTGGATGATAGTGGCTCAGAAAATCTTGTAGGGTTTCCTGTACATCTGCTCAGTGCAAATAGGCTTATCCTTATCTGCTAACTTTGTCAAAAATCTTGCGTAGTCTCTGTAACATGTTTTATGGTGCCAGACTTCAACTGTCACATAATCTCGTCCTTGTATGTGAATGGCAATGCTTTGATCTTCTTTCAACTCAGCATCTCTTTTTAATTTTCCTGCACAGGCAACCTTAATTCTGGCATTTCCTAATTCCTGAATGCTTGACTTTGCAAACTTAATGTTTTCAATGTAGTTTTTGTATTTGTAACTTAGTTAAAATATTTATATCTACATTGCTTTTTATACATCTACAAACTTTTTAGATCTTATCTACTCCCATTTCACAATAACCTGCTCCAAAATATTCAAAGGCATTTCTCCTCAGGATGGCTAACAAAACAAATCAATTTGGGTGTTTCTATTTCAAGCCATTTTGGAGAGCTGAGGAATTAAAAAATAAAACAAATTAGAATAATTTTGAAAAAAATACATTACAACTACATTTTCAAAATACCATAACTTTAAAGCTCTCTTTGTCTGATCTTTACCAAAGTTCCCAGAAAAAAAACTACACTGGGATGAGATGCAGTAGTTAACATATCAGGAAGATCAATTTCTTATTTAGGGGAAGTAAGAGGAGTATTGAAAGTTTGACTTTTAATGAGCTAGCTTCAACTTTAGATATGGAATGGCTACTGTCACTCTATAATATTAAATAAAAGTGCCCCTAGAATGGAACCTGAGGACACCCAATTATTAACCTTTTGACATAATGAAAATTGACCATTTATTCCTACTCTTTGTTTTCAGTCTCATAATCACTTCTAATCCATGACAAAGCTCATGCCAAGACTACTAGAGTTCCTCAATCAAATGGAAGCTATACAAATGAAAAAGATATATTAGATCATGCACTTGCACTTTATCTCCTTGTCTGTGAAGGAGTTTCCCCTACATTTTAAAATCTTTTGTCAAATCTGGTTTTAAATGTTCCAGATGGTGGCATTTCCACCACTTCCTTTGGGAGGCTCAGCCCTGTACTGTCAAGAATTTTTTTTTTATACTCAGTTAAAATTTTCCATTTCTTGATTTCATCCTATTACTTCTAAACCCTCTCTACATGACTTAAGAGACCTATTTTCAGCAATGGCTCCCACTAAACTAGCGCTGAAAACAGTTTATTCACTAGTATGGATGTGATGAAAACATTTTCAGCACTGTTGCAGTAAGAACTCTTGACACTTGTTTCCACTGATGTTGGACTTGGTTCCAAAGTTTCATGGACACATTTCTATTGGGTTTTAGGTTATGTAAAGATCTTGTTTTAGCAACATTTAAGACTGGAGCCAGGTTTAAGTTGACAGTGTCTCTAACGTCACTGGTTAGTTGTTGCACTTCAGTATGGAACAGGAAATGCTTATGGCATCATCAGCAGCAGGAGACTTGAACATCCTTTCAGACTTTATTAGGAGAGGAAATCACAACCAAAGTATAAATATCAACATTTCCTGAAGTTTGTGATTCATGAGAAGTTTTACATAAACAGTAGTTAACATTCAATAATAAAAATACTTATATATATAAAAAGTGACACCCATGTTTTAAGTTCCAATGTTTCATGATTTGCCATGATAAAGAATTATTACAATAGACCAGTACCAATGACTTTAGGATCTGTAATCTTCCAAGCACCACCTTCACCCAGTGCCTCCTGCCCTCAGTAGCCATAAGCCATGGTGTGATATGGCTTCCAACAAGGCCATTGATTTTTGACCTGTGTATCAAAAGCTATCAAGTCACTGAGCAATCAAGTCATGATGCAACTGCACCTGGAATATTACATTCAACTTTAGCCACCATGGCCAAGATACTCAAAGATATGTAGGTGCCAAACTCCAATTGATTTCAGTGGTAGCTGGGAGCTAAATGCCTTTGAGGATCTCAACCCACCTTACCAGAAAAATATTGACAAACTGGAGGAAGTTCAGGGAAGAGCAACAAAAATGGTGATGGGGGTGAAGGGACTGATTTATGGAGGGAAGTTACACAAGTATAACTTCCCCAAGAGATGATTAAACGAACGGAAGATATGATAAAAGTACACAAATAGCTAAAGAGTATTAACACCAAGGAGGAAGAGGAATTATTCGTTGTGATACACAAAGTAAAACTAAGGTTTCATCTACACAAGCAAAAGGACAAGTTGTCAGCAATGGGTCCTGCTGAAATTGATTTGAAAATGGTTTGACAACATATTTTCAGCACCATGGCAGAAAATATTGAGACTATTTTTGGTGTTATTTGCTGCTCAGATCATATGCATTTCCTTTTTTCTACATCCAAGGAGCTACAGCTGCTGAGAAAAGTTAAAAGGATAATTGTCAAGTCAAATTTGCCCAAAATTTAGTTGCAACCTGGATGGTGCAGAATTGGGAACCTGAAAGTAAATCTAACTACAAAGGAAAGTGAAGCTGCCTTCAAAGATTTTCATTGCCCAAGTTCTGAGAAATGAAAAAAGGAAACAAAAACCATAAATAGGTGCAAGAACATGGGATTTTAAAATTATTTCAGTTTTAATAATCTAAGCCCCCAATACTACAATGAGCTCTGTTATCAGACACTAGATTCTTGTAGAGCCCGACTGAAACCTTAGTGCCACTCATTTACATGACCACACAGTTTTTTCCCTACTTGGGTAGTCAGCAGAGTTTGAACCCAGGAACTTCAGAGGTACAGCACTGATCTTGTCTAATTGAGCTGAATAAACAACTTGCAGGGAAAGTAGGCTGTTAATCTTTGTGTAGGAACAGAGAGATTATTTTACCTCTATTTGGCACTGGTGCAACTGCTGCTGGAATAGTGTGTCCAGTTGTGGTGTCTACATTTCAAGAAGGATAATCATAAATTGGAGAGAGTTCAGAGAAGACCATGAGAATAATTAAAGGATTAGAAAGCATGCCTTATAGTGATAGACTGAAGTTGCTCAATCTATTTATCTTAAGAGAAGATGAAGGGGCAACTTGATTACAGTTTACAAGTACCTACATGGAGAACCAATATTTGATAATGGACTCTTGAATCTAGCAGAGAAAGGTGTAACATGCTCCAGTGCCTGGAAGTTGAAGCTAGACAAATTCAGACTGGAAATAAGACATACATTTTTAACAGTGAGGAAAATTAACCAGTAGAACCATTTACTAAGTGTTGTGGTGCATTCTCTATTACTGGCAATTTTTAAATTAATAGTGGATGTTTTTCTAAAAGATATGCTCTAAGTGTCTCCTTTCTGGCCTTTGAATCTAAGTGGACAAGCCACTAAAGGTCACATACCACATGCTTTCTCACTGGATTACAAAACTATTTGTGAGACAGCAGTGGGATGTTGAGTATCCAGATTCTTAGGGGCTTGTTCCTGGCTCTGGGAGCTGGTCTTGTGGGGACAGCACTAGTTACAGAGATTATAACCAAGCACACAGGTTTGGCATATCTAGCTTGAAAAGCAGTGTGGGTGAGAGTTGAGTCTATCATATTAGATTCCTGTAGTCTATTCCCAGCTGTGCTTGAAATGACCTTGTGCAACCTTTTAGTCACTTGTAACTTAGTTGCTTAGTTATTTGTAAAAAAGGAGCAAAGATAGTTGCCTGCCTCCTAGAGTAAGGATTTGAAGCCCTGGTTAGTAATCAAAGTTGTGAATTGTACAGAAATAGTAAATGACCTCAGTAAAACAGGGTGAGAGCAGAGCCTCTTATTTCTTAGCTCCCACACTCAAACACCTTTCTCTGTGTCAAAAAGTATTCTTTGTGGAAAGGATCTCTTTCAGATACATGCATGAGATTTTACCTGATCTGTGGGTATAATGGGGTGGCCTACCCCTTTCAAGGCTACAGGCTTGGAGCCAACCAGTACTGTCCAATGAGCCCTGCCTGTCACACCTGGCATAGGGTGCATAGTTTAATTAGTAGAACCAACTGGATAAGGAGGAGATGATTGTCATATAAAGACCAGCAGGATCACATAAAGAAGTTGTTACTCAGGGAGGGAGATGACTAGAGAAGTAGGGATGCAAGTCCATAGAAAGGGACTCTGAGGTTTTTGGGAAAGGGCTTTAAGCAGGGAAGGCCTGGATGAACTTGATGGGGATTTGAGAACTTTGGGAATGATTTTGTTTATTGTAATGAAGTCCAGCCCCAAGGTAGAATTCCTGATGATGAATATCATTGGATGAATCCCTGATTGTTCACAAGATATCATATTTTAAAGTATTCACAGGTTTTTGGCACCAGACAGAAATGTAGGCTAGGACACTTTCAACATCTAAAGCATCCTGGCTCAGACAAATCCTGCTCCATTTTGATCTTGGTCTGAGCTGTTAAGACCTGAATATATTGTGTGCAAAGTGACTCAATAATGAGCAATGCCTGCTGAAGGATGTTTGTACTCTAAGGAAAATAGTACTCAGCCCTTTGTTGTAACCATACTGGAGAAATGCCAGGTAGGAACAATTTCACTCTAGCCTCAAAATACTCTAGTCCTTATAGTAAGAATGCAAGTTAGATGTCTTGTATGTGTATACTACAATAGCTGTCACTCATTTTGAAGATCCTTTCTTTAATTCACTTATTTTCTAGGGCCATGATTTAAAAAAAAATTCCAAATGCTTATGGTAAAATTATATAATAAACATGTATAAATATACCTTTTTACAGAAGAACAAAGAGACAGTCCCCAACAGAGACCCTTGCTCAACTAATAAATTTGGGATCCATCTACTGGAAGCAACTTCTAGATTTGAGACACCACCTCACAAATATTCTATCACTACCTTGCCTCTGCAAGCTTAAATCTCATCCATTTGCCTACCCCCTTGTTAGCTTCAGCACTGTAGGACCTTTTAATTACTGTAGTAAATCAGAGAAAATTAGATTTGTTAGACAGTCAGGACTGAAGTCCTATAGGGCTTTATAGACTAGCAGTATCTTGAATTACACCCAGAACCAAACAAATAGGAAACTAGTGGTGTTGAAATACTGGAGCAATATGTTCTCATTGATAAATGACATGAAACAGGTAAGCAGCCTCACTCTGAACCAGCTGTAGCTTCTGAAGGGTCTTCAAGAAATGCACCAGGTAGAGCACATTGTAGCAATCCAATCTAAAAATGACAATAGCATGGATTACTGTCATGAAATTTAGGGATAAAGGTACTCTTTGCTACTGGAGAAAAAAAGGATCTGTGTACCCCCTCAATTTATGTACTTGAGGAAAAGGTAGGGTACCCTTAAAAATTGGTGCAGAACAAACTACGCCTACTTAATTTTAATATCCTTCCCCTTACCAATTAACTTCACCCCATTTTCTCCAAAAAGCACCTTAATCAGCTTGCTCTCATCTAAATTTCATTCTTGACTAGGTACTGGGTAAACACAGGCACCTTGCTATTTGGGTTGGATGAAAATGAGAAGCCACTCTGAATATCAACAACACCTAAACTCAGATTAATTTGCACTCGCCTACACAGGTATCATGTACACACAAAATGGAAAGGGTGACAAAACAGACCCTTCCAGAACCCCACACAAGAAATCCATCATGAGCAATTGCCCAGAAACAGCCTGTGATCTCTGAAAGCACAGAACCACTGAAAAGCAATACAGCCAAGCCTAGCTAGGGTTTGCAGACAAATTAACAAAATCTTATGGACAATAGTAGTAAAGGTTGTTGACATGGGTAAAAATTTCAGGAAAGGATTTTGGCCCAGATTCTCAAAGATATTTAGGCACCTACATCCTATTGAGTTCAGTGGAAGTTTAAATATGTTTAAGGATCTGGGCCTTCCTAGGGTTGGCTGGGAGAGAGTTAATGTTCTCTCTGTGGGTAGAAGAATGAGCACAGCTGCATGTTGTCTTGAGTGCAGGCATTGCAGGATAGCAGGGCTGAGACACCTGTGGTGAATTAGATATTTTTGCCAATAAGAGGGAAGTGTCTCCTCTCTTCCTCCAAGTTATAGGATTAGTTAGCTGTCATTAGGAGGCAGTGCTAATGGTAGGTGACTGCATCCTTCTTCCCTCCAGTATGGACATATATACCTGTACAAAATGTTGTTAAAGTCCTTTAGAAACCAGGCTGAGGGATGCTTTTAAAAAACAAAAAAACCTCAATGTAAAAAAAAACCCTGATGTTTTTGCTCTAGCTCCAAAAACCCTGCTGGTTTTGCTCTAGCTCTAAAAAGCTTAGATGCATCAATCAGACTTCAGGACCCTGCAGTATTAGCTCCCAAGCTGGCTATGGCTTGTTGGAGACACAGATACAGGCTCCTGGATAATGTTCAGTCCAGTCCAGAACTTAGGGGTTTAATGTAATAGGGGCTGTGCATCCTCTTTCCTATGAGCTACTCTGGTTCTGCTCCCTTTCAGCCAGAGATCTCCCTGTGTTCTGCACTTGATTTATTGAATCCTGCTGCCATGGAAGGAGAACTTAAAATTCAATAAGCTTGCCAAGTGCAAGAAAGGTATTCTGTTCTCTGACTGTGGGCCTAGTTATTCTTACTGGGGAATATATGAACTGTGCTGCTGAAAGGACTGAACCCAAAAGGAGGTTTTAAATTCTTGTAGGATGTACCCACTGCTGTTGGATCTTCAGAAATTCTAAAATCCTAGTCAGGTCTAATCTGAAGCTACTAGAAGAGTGTGGGAAAGCTACTTAGCTGGCCTTGAAAACTGTTTCCAGCATTGACCTGGTATTGAGCCAGGCAGTCTGGTAATAACCTGGTACTGAGATTGCTTTTGACTGGATGGTGATCCAGACTGCTTATAAGCTATATCCCATAGGATAGAAAGTGTCCCCTCTTGGATAGAAGCCACTTACTCTAAGAAGGTTCCCCTTCACCGTGGTCAGAATTGAGCTGTCAGTGCAATCTCAGGGTTACCATAGGCACATAAAGCCTACTAATGGATAGCTAAAATCAGAGCCCAAGCCTTCTTGAGCTCAGCATATTCGCCTCCACTATTCCTCCACGTGCTAACTGTCCGTTTTGATTACTCCTATGATTTGGAGTCCACCCCAGGCAGATGTTGTACCTACACTGGAATAAACTGGAACTGTAATTCACTACTGGCAGTAACAATGGTGGAAGCAAAACACTTGGGCCCTGGCTATGCTAAAACTTTCCACCTTGCTACTTCCAGGAGAGTTACAAACAATACTGATTTTAAAAGCTTGTAATCCCTGCTTTCAATGGTATAAAGCACTAAACTTGGATACAGTGTATGTGCATATGCAGGTATCAATCTCTACTGTAGTTTGGTTATAGGAATTTACAAGCTCAGAGCTGAAACAGAAGCCTGTAAGCTGGAATGGCTTAATAGCTACAGAGCAAGGGTCATTGTAGGTTATAAATACAGCAAGCTGCTTAGAAGCAGACTAAGGAACTGACAGCATCTTAACAGCTTCACAAATCCATTAGCTTGGAGTAAGGAGATTGTTAGCTGTAGATGCCAAAGAACTGTGCAAGGAGGGGAAACCTCAAAAGGTCTGGCTCGTTCTATATGAAAGAGCTGATAGTTTGCTGGGGGAAATGATGGAGACAGTTATCTGAGCAGTCCAGTTAGTAGTTCTGAACTAAGTACTTGAGAAGATTCACAGACCAATATTCTCTGAAGGACTTGAGTTTCAGTCCAACCTTGGGACATATTTGACAGTCCAGTAACTGAGAGCTTTGATTAAACAGATTTTGGATTATTCAGATTTGAATCTTGTTTTAGGCACTAATGAAACAAATCAGGTAGTGTTCATAAACTTTGCAAAGTCAAATAATTCTGGATTTTTCTTTTATAAAGCAATGAAGTTAACGCAAAAAAAAATTAGCATTCATGTAAAATTAATTTGGCAAAATCAAGCACCCAAAATGCTATATATTCAGAAACTTGGTTTCTCCTGTTAACTTGGCCACACCGGACATGTAGTATTTTATCTTCCTGTATTCCTTGTTAAATACAACTTTTATGCATTAATCAATTATCAATGCCTCATATAAAATAGGATGTACAACAAGGTCAATTAACATTGCAGTGGAAATTTTACTTGAGACTTCCTTAATTTAGAGTGCTTGGCTTCATGACACTAACGCCCTCTTGCTCTGATACTAAATGTACAGACTTATCTTTGGAAGGTGAGTTCTGCATCTTGCAGTCAAGTTGACTTTTCAGAATTCTCTGAGACAACATATGCCCTGATATCTACTAAATATAGGTATTATTTTGTAGTTTTCAGTGTCCAGAGTTAGTTAAATTTCCTGCTATCTTGGCTTTCCTTAGTCCTACATTCTTAAAGCCAAGAGATAAAAATGTTTAGTGTTTGTATTTTAAGGAAAGCAACCCAGAAAAGGATTTTTAAATAATATCTTTGATCTGAGTCTATCACTACCAGGCAGCCTGAATGGTCTTTCTTATCTTTTTCCCCCTACATCTTCACATTGATTCTTTCTACAATTGGTTGTAATTTTAAAGTCATGTGAACTTCCTTACTATACTCTTTTCCTGAGCTAATTTCTTCAACCAGAACTGAATCTTTTATATGGAACTGAAGTCACAAATTCTTTCTTCTCTATCTGCTGGTAAGAGGTACCCAATGTCAAAAACTGATAATAGGGACTAGGGAGAAACCAAATTAGTGGTAAGTAAAATTCAATGGTAATGAATTAAAAATTACTATGGATCTTCCCTGTTAACTTGTGAATGAGTAAAAATAGGGAAGCTTCTAGAAGCCAGTAGAAATTTACCACAAGATAGTACTGGAGTCTCTGATTACATGGTGTCTCTGAAACAACTGGCATTGAATCTTGGAAAAGGACTTTCCTCTTTCTATTAGAATCATTTCAGGAGCCCCATAGCAAGATATTGGCATAAATGGCTGACCAATTTTCTTGTGTAGCGTATCTTGTTTTTGCCATTTTGCTTTACTAATCATGTTGTATGTTCAATTATTTTTTTAGGTTGAGACTTACATTTCTGATTCCTATTTGGACCAAATGCAAGCCTCTGACCTTGCTTCCAAAAAACTTGTAAGTTTTCTCTCTCTCCTCAGGTTTTAATTGCACTAGCAGATGATGAAACCAATCACATCATCCTGTAACTAGCATTAGTTTATTTATACTAAACTTGTTTAGAATTAGGATAATAGGTGCTGGAACTAGGGGTGCTGCTGCACCCCTAGCTTGAAGTGGTTTCCATCATATACAGGATTTACAGTTTAGTTCAATGGCTCTCAGCACCCCACTATACAAATTGTTCCAGCACCCCTGATTAGTATGCTCTTGAAGTGATTACAATTCTAGTAGTATTGATTCCTATATAGCATCCTTAACACACAGTATCACACCGCATTATTCAGAGTCAAGTATAAGCTAAAGAAAGGAGGAAAGACTAAATGTAAAGAGGAAGTGGCTCAGAGGGAACTTTTCCATGAAGATGCTACAGCACAATATTTATTACTCCAGGTGAAGAAGTGCTATGTAACATTCTGAAGGTGAGAAGTTTATGCATTCTTAAAGTTTTCATTTGATTTAGCTTTAGAAATTGCATAATGTATTGAGTATCTCAATGCCATGTTATTTTGGCAAAAACAAAATTCAAGTAGATGTGCATCATTCTGTAAGATCCAAAATAAAGTGGTTGATTGTATCAGTCCTAAATGAGATAAGTGATTGAAAGAACACATCTAATATCAGGACTGCCAGCTGTATGAGTTTTCTCTATAGACTAAAGGTTTACAGGCCATCCTATAGGTCTGTGAAAAAGACTTCTTAATCTATAAAGAACTGCTGTGGTTGGCTGTCTTTCCTCACACCCCTGCCTTCTGAGGAAAGGCAAACAATCAAAACTGCTGTACAGTAACTCCCCACTTAACGTCTTCTCGCTTAACGTTGTTTCAATCTTATGTCCCTGCTCAATTACAGAACATGCTCCATTTAAAGTTGTGCAATGCTTCACTATAATGTCGTTTGGCTGCCTGCTTTGTCCACAGCTGGCAGCCCCCCATCAGCTCCTCTGTGCCCCACCACAGTGCCACCCGCTGGCAGAACCCGCAGATCAGCGCTTTTCCCATCCTCCCCCCGCCTCCTGCCCGCAGCAATCAGCTGGCTTGCAGCATTCCGGAGGGAGGGGGGAGGAGCGAGGACTTGGCACACAGGCTACCCCTGCCTCCCAAACACCGCAAACCAGCTGATTGCCACGGGCAGGAGTCTGCGCACCGAGTCCTCGCTACTCCCCCCTCCCTCCTGCCCCCGAATGTCGCAAGCCAGCTGATTGCCACGGGCAGGAGGGAGGGGGAAGGAGCAAGGACACGGCGTGCGGAGTAAAGGGAGAAGGGGGGGGAAGAAGAGGCGGGTTAAGGGTGGAGGCTTGGGGGAGAGGGGGACGTGGGTGGGCTGAGGGTTGAGCCCCCGCCCCTGGTGTTTGCAGAGTAGGGGAAGCTGCCGCTGCGCAACGTGCTTCTCCTAGCCTACAGCACCTTCAGCCTCCTTGCCTGCCTCATTGTCTCTAGTGCCAGTGGGCTGTGCCTGTGTGGGGTAAGGCGGGGGCTCCTCCCAAGTATAGTACTGTACTGTATGGCAAAAAAAAATTGCCCTGGAACCTAACCCTCCAGCCCCCCCATTTACATTCATTATTATGGGGAAATTGGATTCGCTTAACATCGTTTCACTTAGTCGCATTTTTCAGGAACGTAACCACAACGTTAAGTGAGGAGTTACTGTACATGGCTAGGAGCTTTTTTCTCCCTCACAAATATGACTCCCCTCCCCTGCCTACCCACAGAAGGGTCAGTCATGCGTGGGCTGTGAAGGGTTACCCAGCTAGACATGAAGCTCCTCCTCTCTGGTTTTAATGCTGCCGCTCTCCCAGAGTTGTGGTGAAGACTCTTTCCTACTCCCCATCCACTCCTGAGGGAGATGAGACTCCCAGCTTCTTTCCCCAGTTACCAAAAGGGGAATGAGGGAGCAGAGCAGCTGAGGAAAAAATGGAAGCCCAGAATCTTAAGGGGTGTGTTTAGGATGGACATAATTTGTTTGGGTTCTATGGGGGGGAGCAAGTTAATTCATTGTAAGGAGAGTGTGTGTGTGTGTGTGTGTGTGTATATTAACTGGAAATTGGAGAACTGGTTGGTGCTCCTTTCCCTTGGTGTGGGTCCCAAGTAATATGGGAAGAGCCCACTAGGCTCAGGGCCCTTGCACCATCAACCAACCACTCTTACTCCTTGTTTAGATTGGGGATTTGCCCCAGTTACAGCTATTGGTGTAGCTGCATTGCTGCAACCCTTGGTGTAGATAAGCAAAGCCACTACGTACACCAGTGGTGGTGTGAAGGAATTGAAGTACTGGATTGATGGGTAAATTGGATAAGAGGAACAGAAATGAGAAAATTTATGCCACAGTAATGTGAAAGGGGAAAACCTGTTGAGTGCTGGAATAGTGGTGGATGGAAGATAATGGAGGGGAAAAAGGGAGTTTGAGTGCTGCAGTAGCCATAGAATGAGGGAGGATAGGGTGTTGTCCTGACAAAATCCTGAAACAATTGTCCTAAAAAACCTTGCAGTGAGAACAAGCTGTAATGTTGCAGTGTCCATTTTGCAAAACACATTACTTTAAAAGAGGGTCAATCAATTCCTTATATATGTCTAATATTTGGACAACTAAATGTATTTTGTACTATCAAATTTGATCATTATGTACAGTTTCTGTTTGAATGTAATGGGCTTATTATAACTTATGTCAGATTGTAAAGATGTTGGCTAACTTTTCTCTTTAATGATATTAAGAGTACAAAGAATTTTGCTCAGCAAAAAAAAAAAATCAATTTGGATGTTTATATCCTATAGTGATGGTTGCTATGAAAGAAGGGGAAGGGGAAAGAAGGAATGAATAAATAGTGCATAGTTTTAAATTGTTAAAGTAGTCATGATTTTGTGCAGAGTGTTTGTATGCTTCCTACTACTAGAGAGCTTGTAAGAAAATGCAGAATGCCGAAACAGCTATTTGAACGAGACATCTAGTTCGGCGTTTTTCAAAGTTAGGGTCATGACCCAGTACTGAATTGCGGCATGTCAGGCACTGGGTTGCTCTGGTCAGCACCACCGACCGGGATGTTAAAAGTCCCCTCGGCAGTGCTGCCCAGCTAAGGCAGGCTAGTGCCTACCTGTTGCAACACTGCGCTGCGCCCCGGAAGTGGCCAGTAGCGGGCCTGGCTTCTAGGCTGGGGGGCTATGGGGCTCTGTGCGCTGCCCCTGCCCCGAGCACCGGCTCCACATTCCCCTTGGCCAGTAACTGGCCAATGGGAACTGAGGGGGGTGGTGCCTGCAGACAAGAGTCACGCGGAGCCACTTGCACGCCTCCACCTAGGACCTGCTGCTGGCTGCTTCCAGGGCGCAGTGCGGTCCACGGTGCCAGGACAGGCGGGAAGCCTGCCTCTGCACCCCAGCTGCACCACTGACTTGGAGCTGCCGGAGGTAAGTCCACACCCCAACCCTGTGCCCCAATCCCACGCCCCAGCCCTGAGCTCCCCCAAACCTGGAACTGCTTCCTGCACCAAACCCCTCATCCCCGGCCCCACTCCAGAACCTGCACCCCCAGCCCAGAGCCCTGACCCCCTCCTGCACCCCAACCCCTGCCCCAGCCCAGAGCCCCCTCCCACTCCCTGAACCCCTCATTTCTGGCCCTACACCACAGCCCTCACCCCCACCCTCTTAACCAGCCCTGAGCCCTTCCCTCACCCCAAGCCCCTCATCCCCAGCTATGTTGGGTTGCGAGCATCAACAATTTTCTACAAACTGTGGGTTGGGACCCCAAAGTGGGTCACGACCCCTTTTTAATGGGGGTCACCAGGGCTGGCATTAGACTTGCTGGGGCCCGGGGCCGAAGCCCGAGTCCACTGCCCAGGGTCAAAACTGAAGCTTGAGCCCCACCACCCAGGACCAAAGCCCAAGGGCTTCAGCCCTGGGTGGCGGGACTCGGGTTACAGATTCCTACCTGGGGTTGAAGGCCTTGGGCTTTGGCTTTAGCCCTCCTGCCTGGGGTGGTAGGCTCAGGCTTTGGCCCTCCTGCCTCGGGCTGTGGGACTCGGGTGGGCTCAGGCTTTGGTTCCCCTCTCCCGCTGGGGTCGTGTAGTAACTTTTGTTGTCAGAAGCGGGTCACGGTACAATGAAGTTTGAGAACCCCTGGTCTAGCGTGAGCAAAAACAGTCACACTGAAATAATATTTGAGCTGCTGCATCCTTGCTGGTGGCACTATTCTCTTGTATATGGCGCTAAGACTTATGGAGTGTATATAACACTGTTCTTTGTGTTGCAGTAAGTTAGATAAATGTATGAATTCTTCCCCAGTGATTTGTGGGAGAACTTGTCTGCCCTTTCTGGGTGAACTTGAGGCAGGGGTGGAGTTTGGGGAAGGAAATGGAGGACTAGCAGCATCAGAGTGACGCTAGAGCCTGCACCTGTATTGTATTAGCAGCTGACACCTTGCCCTCACTGGAGCGTCAGCGTATACCACAGATGGTCAGCCAGCTTGAGTTAAAAGCAGCACTACACTCAAATCTAAGTTCCCTCTAAGCTGTGTGGCCGTGCAGCTGCCTATTAAGCATTATGCAGGCACTCAGGGCTGCAGTGGGGAGAGATGCCTCTCCACAGGCCCTGGACCTGCTGTGGCCAGGGGAGAGGTGCCTCTCCCACCAAGCCCAGGTGCTGCTGCAGGGAGAGAGAGCTGGGGGGAGTACTCTCTTCCCCACTGTAACCCTGGGGAGCCCCAGTGCACCCCAAGTCCCTCATCCCCCAGGCTCACCCCAGAGCCTGCACCCCCAACCAGAGCCCTCACCCTCCTGCACCCTAAACCTCGGCCCCAGCTCCCACACTCCGAACCCCTCAGCCCCACCCCGCCACATGAATTTTATGTGCACATAGCAAAATTTATTCCACACATGGGTGTGAAAAATTAGAGGAAACACTGACAAATTAAGAGATTTTGTGTGTGCATGAAACTTTAGCCCATGTCTATACGTACAGCACTGCAGTGGCGCAGCTGTACTGCATCTGGTGAAGATGCTCTATGCCAGCCCATCAACATAAAAAAATCACCTCCACAAGCATCAGAAGCTGTCGGCAGGAGAGGGTCTTCTGCCAACATAGCACTGTGCACACGAGCACTTATGTTGATGTGACTTAGGGCTGGTCCACACTACCCGCCTGATTCGGCGGGTAGAGATCGATCTTCTGGGATCGATTTATCGCGTCTCATCTGGACGCGATAGATCGATCCCAGAAGCGCTCCCCCGTCGACTACGGAACTCCTGCTCGCCGAGAGGAGGAAGCGCTGTCGACAGGGGAGCCTGCCTGCGCCGCATGGACCCGAAGTAAGTAAATTTAGTTCGATCTAGGAAACGTCGACTTCAGCTACGCTATTCTCGTAGCTGAAGTTGCGTTTCCTATATCGATCCCCCGCCCCAGTGTGGACCAGCCCTAAGGTCCCTCAGGGGGGTGGTTTATTCCCACACATTTATGCTGACGTAGGCTGTAGTGTAGACATAGCCTTAGGTAGTGGCAATACTCAGTTTAAGGTTGTAGTGGAGATAAGCTCTTTGATGTTGCAGCATTTTCAAGACAAGTTTAAGTGTGCCTGAGAGCTGGCCACTGTTTTTTTTGTGTTCAATAGTGGAAGTGAATTTGGTAGGTCCTAATTGTAACCTTACCTGGTGCCTTCCATACTTTAAGATTTACAAAAGAATGCCCAGTGATAGATGTATGGCTGCAAGGACTTATTCAGGAATTTCCTTGCTTTCTGTAAATCTGATTTGCTATGATGCTGGGCTCTTCCTACGTTAGGGGGAAAGTTCTCTGGGTGCTGTCCTCTTTAGACAGTGCTCGAGCCTCGAGCACTGCTGAAAGCTTTACTTGCTGGGTGTGCACAATCTCTCCCCCCTCTCTGTTCAGCGTGTTCCCAGGGCAGCCTCCAGCCCTGCTCCATCTCTGTCGCCTCCTTACTTAGCTCCGGCGGCCCTGCTCCCCTGCCCAGTACCAGGCCCGGCTTTGGCTCCCTTGGTTCACGCTGAAGGCGGAGCGAGCTCCCTGTCTCGGTCCGTGTGAGCAGGAGGGAGCGACAGGGCAGAGGTGGCTCTATCCCGTCCACACTCCGCCCGAGCGCGAAGCGCCCCAGCCCCCGCACGTGCCCTACGGCCGGGCCCACAGCGCAGGGACAGGCTGGCTGGACCCTTGTCCGCGCGCGCGCCCGCCCAGGGGGAGGGAGACGCTCCCCTGTGTCACTCACCCCGCTTCGCGCTCCCCGCCCCGCCCCGCCCCGCCCCCTTGGCCTCGCGCCGAGCCGGTTGTATTCTCCAGACTCTTGTTGTTGTTCGGAATGTCTGCAGCTGCCTAGGAGGCGGGGCTAGGGGCGGGGGCGGCCAATCAGGAGGCGCCTGTGTGTCAGCTACATTATATAGTGGCCGCAAGGGCGAGTGAGTCTGAGAAGCGGCGGCGGGGACGACTCGGGGCCGAACCTTGGCGCGAGCGGGCGGCGCCATGGAGCTAACGGCCCCTCCGCGGCCCTGGGCCTTCCTCTGGCTGGCGGCCGCGGCGCTGCTGCTGCCGGGGGCGGCGGGTGAGTAACGGGGCGGGGGGGCGGCTCCGCGGGTCCCCGCCGGCTCCTTTCAACAACATGGCGCAGGGGCCGGTCGGGCGGAGCCCGGAGCTCGCCTGCCTTTGTTGGCCGAGCCCGGCGGCTCTGGGTCCGCGCAGAGCAGCCGCGAGGACTGATGCCGTTGAGAAACGTGGCCGGGCCGGGCCGATCCCATGGTGGGGGTCCGGGGGGTCCGCAGCGGCTCCTCCCTCCGCTGTCCGGGAGCGGGGTGAAAAGGGCACCGAGCGCGCCGGCGGCCGTCCCCTTCCGGCGGCAGCACCCGCAGTCTTGTAACCCGCTATCTGCGCCCCTGGCCCCGGGGCAGCGCCGCGAGCGCCTCGCGTCACGCGCTGCATCCGGTCCTGAGCCGCCTGCCCCCAGCGTCTCTGCTCCCGGCCGATGGGGTCTGGGGAGCCCGGGGGTGCTGGACCCGGCTCGGCTGTGACCGCACTGGCAACATTCGCTCTCGTTCCCTACTCGTGATCTGGGGTTTGGGTGGCTGGAGCAGACCCTTTGACCCTGATATAAAGACTTGGGCCAGTTGGATAAAATGTCTTTCCTGAAAACTTCCGCCTCCTTTCCGAGGTATCCCGTTTTTGTAACCGAAACGGGGAAAATCTATTATGTGCTGCAGGCTTATTGTCACAATGTAACTGTTTCAATGTGATTTACAAATGTGCGGAGGGGAGTTAGCATCAGCGGTGGAACTACATGTTGCATGTTCCAGCTAGGGAAGGTAAAAACACTTTTTTTCTTGAGTCTCCTGAAGTAGAGTCACTTCTAGCTCAGTTAGACATCCGCTTGCAATACGCTGGTATTATGTGCTCATGCACACCAGATATGTGATCAGATTAGGGTGACCAGATGTCCCGATTTTGGGGGCTTTTTCTTATATAGGCTCCTATTACCCCCCCATCCCGATTTTTCACACTTGCTATCTGGTCACCCTAGATCAGATCTGGCTTGGGTGATTGGTTAGGTTAAATACTGTTTAAGTTGCAAATCTGTGCCTTGTACTTAAGCACCTTACATTTGTTCCCACACGGTACAAAATACGCATTTTATAAATAAGTACAGCATACTAAAATGTTTACCTGGCTCTTTGGGCTCTCTCTCTCTTCCCCCAGCAGACTCCTGCTGTAGATCTCATGTCAGAACAATATATGTGAAGGATATTGCAGGAGCTGCTTTGTGATTTTAGGGAACTAAAGACAATAGCAAAATTGTGCCTTGAATTCTCCAAATAGCAAATGTGATATGTTTGGTAGTGGTACTTTGTTTTAACGTTACTAAATGAGATATTTATTAACAGCCATAGACCTGCTTAGTTACATAATCTTCATATACCTGCTTTCTGTAACCCAGCAAATTACAATAATGAACACAAAGAGGTGTGTGTGTGTGTGTGTGTGTGTGTGTGTGTGTGTGTGTGTGTGTGTGTGTACATACATACATATATAAAATCCATATGCATAGTCTTTCTTTTTTTTATTTTACTGAGTTACTACTTAGGCAAAAAAGCAATACTTCTAGTATATTGCATACATTTTGTAACTTTTTTGTTACACTTTTTTTCTTAAATTGAAACTTGGAAAGCTTCAAGACTTTTTTTCTTTTGCAATCAGTGTTAGGTGGTATGTGACTCTGAGACCTGCCTTACAGTCTGGGTTTTACCTAAATTGTTTATGGTTTCTCTGCAGAAGATGAGTAACATCTTAAACTTAACCTTGAGCAATAATAGTGTAATTTGTATTCTGCCTAAAGTTGTCTTGCACAATGAGGATAAGTTAATTTGAGGAAAATAAAGGTTTTGTGACATGGAAGCCATGAAGAAAGCATGAAGTTAAATACCTTGTTGCTTCTGGCTTTCTTGGACAGACATAGCAGCTTTTGAGCAACTTAATCTTCTTAACTGTGCCTGTTTCAAGTTTACATTATGTAGAAAATAATTCTATCTGCTAGACAATATTTACAGAAAGACCGACCACTCTGAGCTCTGAACCTTTCCCTGGGCATACAGGCTGGTAAGTGCTTAAGTGACAGGGCATTCTGTTTCAGCTGAGCCATTAAGTGATCCTGTAGAAAGTGGGATCTTTCTAAGTCACCGGCTTCATTAATGTGTGCTGAATGATCAAGAAAAGATAGTGATAGTAGAAAACATTTGTATGTATGCTTTCTGATCACTTGCAGAGAAGGTACAATTTTCAGAGTTAATCTGCCTATGATGTAATTTTTATGGAGGTCAGCCATAATGACACTCTAGTCCAGGGGCCGGCAACCTTTCAGAAGTGGTGTGCCAAGTCTTCATTTATTCACTTTAATTTAAGGTTTCGCGTGCCAGTAATACATTTTAAGCCTTTTTAGAAGGTCTCTTTCTGTAAGTCTATAATATATAATTAAACTATTGTTGTATGTAAAGTAAATAAGGTTTCAAAATGTTTAAGAAGTTTAATTTAAAATTAAATTAAAATGCAGAGCCTCCCCAGACCGGTGGCCAGGACCTGGGCAGTGTGAGTGCCATTGAAAATCAGCTCGCATGCCATAGGTTGCCTACCCCTGCTCTAGTCCTATACAAGTACTAAACCTAAGAATTGAACCCTGTGTCTGTTTTGTACTAGATTTGGTTTTCAAACTTTGGGCTATCACTTAGACTATATCTACACTGCGCACCTTACAGTGGTGTGGCTGTGCGGCTGCAGTAGCCACTGTTTGTTACCCAGAGAGAACTCTCCTAATGACACAATAAAATCGCCCCAAATGAGGGGCAGTAGCTTCGGCAGCCGCTGTTGGACACTGTCCACACCGGCGCTTTTTGTCAAATGTGTTGTCATTCGGGGGTATTTTTCACATCCCTCAGCAACAGTGCCTTAATAGAAATATTCCTGTAAAAGAAGTTGTTTTCTAACTCTCTTTTCTTTTTAGTGTTGCCTAGACTTAATCTAGGAACCACACATAGCAGTTAAGTGAATTATCTTTTTCTTGTTTGAAATAAAACTGGTATAGATGTTTTGTTTTTGTTTTTAAGATGTGATAACAGAACATATAAATTCATGTTACTAAAACTCTCCCATTAGAGAGCTTATTGGGGATGGGGGGGGGGGGGAGAACCTGTATTAGTGTGGGGAAGCAGATGGAAGAGTATGAGTGTGTGAATTTTTAACTTCATTTTAAATGTTTTTAAATACACCTTGCTATTGCTTTCTTTCATAGAGGCAATCCAAGAAACATAACAGAATTAAGGGTGTCGGTTTTTAAAGTTTAACTTTCTTCTGGTTCACAAAAACACAGATGAAAACAGAATAATTTTACATGTAAGATATCAAGTTAAATAAATGATCTGAGGTCTTGTTTCTATCTGGTTTGAACGCTGTCTTGGGAGTAGTTAATTGTGAAGTTGGATGACCCATTTCTTGGCATTGGCACTGCAAAGGAGAACCATGTTTCTTCCTCTTTAGTTGGAACCCTCTGAGTGACTTCTTATAACTTGTTAACATTTACAATTAGTGGCTCAGTAAACCAGTTCTATTCTGTACTTATTCTTTAGGAGAAATGCTCTTTCATTGGAAGTTTTGGCTGAGAAAGGAGTATAAAATGGGTCACATTATGAAAGTTGTCCTGTGTATGATATACCTAGGGCTGTCAATTTAGATACTTTATGACCTTCAGTAAGTCATTTTTCATAAGTTATAAATACCCTGATTTCTATGGGAGCTATATATATATATATAAAAAAAGACCAATACTTGCCCCAAAGAGTTCACCACTTAAAACACTGTTGCAGCTCATATTGGCTGTCGTTATTTGCACATACCTCGTTTTCATCTTGCATATTTTATGTATAAAACTTACTAATTCCCTTCCCTATTCTGCTTTATCTTTTAAAAATTATTGCCCTTGATAACCTTTTTTTCTTCTCCAATTAAGACTTTTTCTTAGTGTAATTTTGCTACGTTCTCCTTTCCTTTAGACACCATGGCCGTCTTTCCTTTTCTCCCTCATGTTCTCAATTCCTGGCAAAACTAAAAATCCAGATTAGTGGCCTGGTGCTATCAACTTGGTTTGTGAAGTCCTGCTTCTGTTCTAAGAGACTTTTAAAAGCTTGGCCCCAGGAGGAAGCTCTGGAGCTTCCTGTCCCACATGATTAGAGTCAGAGTGCTGAGGCCCCAGTACTACTGCTGCCTGTGGTGTCCATGGTAACTTTTATGCATGTTTTCTTATTTGTAAAATAGAGATAACTACCCTTTTCATAAGGATGGTGAGTCTTGCTGAGTTCGTAGAATGCTTTGAGAGCCTAGGAAGAAGGGCTGACTGCCTTTTTAGACAGGATTTAGGTAGTCAGGTCACCACCCAAAATTCACTTTGAAAGCGGTATCACTTGGTATCACTTGCCTTACGCACTGTACATAGGCATAAAGGGTGGAGCTGCCTCCGACCTCTCCTCCCCCTTGGTTCTTTTCTATTGCCTGTGCAAGTATCTTCTCTATCTCATTATAGATATTATAGTTTTACCCATTGGTGTAGAGTAGTTAGTTTTGGCTTAGCTGAGGTGTGTGGTTTTTTTTTTAATAATAATGGTTTTTGACTTTTCCTCCTGATAATGGTCTTGGTGCTGGAGTTATGCCTCATTCTCTAGGCTTCAGACTCTTGTGGCAAGCCAGAGCCGGTTAGTGACCCACACCCCAGCTGCTTTACATGCTTGGGAGAGCCTCACGATAGGGACAGGTGCAGTTAGCTGTAAAAGGTTAACGTCCCAATCCAAAAAGAACAGGGCACTTAGACTGAAGTACGGGCTATTGGAATTATGCTCCTTCCTCCATCAGAGTCACACGCACCCAAGTCTGGGTATGGAGTGTCTTTGTATCCGTCAGCAGTGCTCTTCCTGCTATGGCTGTCCAAGACAGATGGATGGATTTAATTCATGCCAAAGAGGTACTGCATGTCATCTAAGGACTCAGTAGCAGTCCCTCAAGATCGGAGGCTCTACCAAGGACTTGGAGCTGGGCTCAGAAAGGAGGCGCTCCCCAGAATGAGCCTCAAAACGGGAAATAACTGACTGCAGAGCCCAGGTCAGGCCTGTTGAGATCAGGCACTTTGGGAGTTGCTTCACTGTTGTTGCCTCAGATCCTAGTGCCACAAAATCAGAATGACTTCCCAATACTTTCTGCTCCTGAGGAGTTTGTGGCTATGAGAGAGTTGTTGTATCTCTTGGTACTGCCTTTCCCTGCAATTCACAATTCTCGCTTGGCACCAGCACTGAAGGTACCAACACTCACAGCTACCCTCTGCACCATGGGGGACTACTGGATTTGACAATTAGTGTACTGATTAAAATGGTGCTGTCTAGGGGGAAAGCCACAGATGATCTCGCAGGTATCCCCTTTTCCAGAATCTGAGCCTGCTTCTGTGGTATTGATGAGGATAGCACATCCAGGGTCTGAAGGAGTGGATTCTTCAGATTCTGAAGTGTTCATGTGCATGTCAGCCTGGACACATCCAGCAGCCTGTGTGCAGTGCCTGCCCACCCTGATTTCAGCCTCAGCTCTAGCATTGAGCATACCACAACGACCCTTGGTCTGCTCACGTTTGGACCAGGGTCATATCAGTGGCCTTTTTGGAAGCTGTTGGGGTTCCCTTCTCAATCCAGAGCACCCCCACATCCTTCCCAACCTACTTCCTCTGCTGGTTGCTAAGAATGTCAGTGCCATAAGCAGTTCACCCTCAATAGTGGGCCTGGCATCTGCAGGGATAGGAGCCGTCTCACAAGCTATCCTGAAAAGAGTTGCAATGGGATCATCCCCAAGAGCCATTGGCATCCTCCTCCTCATCTCCTGATGAGGCTGTCGTGGCAGAGCCTATTTCTCCACCACCAAATGACCCCCAAAGCCGGGTAGGAGTTGTGACACATGGCTTTGGCTCTGGACACTCATCCAGAGCAGGTCCAGGAAAAGTCCAACAGGCTTGTGGACACTTTAATATTAGTGCCTCCATTGAGGAGAGCTCTGCTTATTATGGCTATTCTAGAGTCTACTAAGGTTTTATGGCAGACTCTATCATCTCTGCCACCTACTGCAAAAAGAGCAGAAAGGCGGTATTATATCCCCTCTTAACAGGTCAAACTTTTTTTTGACAACAGTCCCCCTCTGGGCTTTCTGGTAGTATCTGCAGCTAATGAAAGGGGATGCATTGACACCAACAAACAAAAGGAAGCAAAGAAACTAGACCTCTTTGGAAGGAAGCTTTATTCCACAGGAGGGTAATAGCTTCACATTGCAAACCAACAAGCTCTGCAGGAGCACAACAATTTTACCCTGTGATATGCAATTCTGAAGTTTGACAAGCTTCTAGATGAGACAAAACAAGAATTTCAGACGATTGGTGGAGGAGGGCAAGTTAATTTCCAGAATAGCTCTGCAGGCTGATATACATGCAGCTGACTCTGCATGGCCTCTTTCCTCCTCCTCCTCCTCCTCCCCCCCCCCCCCAAAAAAGCGCCTATCCTATTTCTTTTGTACTTGGGCCCATATCACTGGATGCATGGGGTTCTAAAGATGGTTGAAGTGGGATACAACCTTCTATTTCCCCCTGCCTCTTCCCCACTGTTTTTCCCCCCATAGTGGTATCTATCGGGGCAGCACAAGCACCCTACACTGCCTCATGCATGCAGGCATAAAGGGTGGAGCCACTCCTGACCCCCTCAGTTCCTTCCAGAAAGATGCTGATAGAAAGGGGGAAGAAAAGCGAATCATAGAATGGACACATGAAACACATTTCGAAGAGCAACAGTTACAGAAAGGTTAGTGCAATCGTTCACAGAAGAAGAAATTACTTTCTCATTCTACTGTAGGTGACTCAAGTAATCCAAATTGGAGGTGGGCTTGGAATCTATTAGAACAGGGATTGGAGGAACACTCATCCAAAACTGGCATAATTTCTAGACCACTGAGAGATTGCATACAAAGAGGCAAAACATATGACTAATGATCAGGATGCCATTCTGCAAATGTTTAATGTGGGAAAGTAATCCAGAAAGGCTACAGAATCTTCTGAGGACCTAGTCAAATGACCCAGTGCTCTATCCAGATGCATCATGTTAGCCAACTAGTAACATAACCAAATACAACTGGATAGTCAAGTGGATAATGGACAGCCTTTCATTGTGCGTGCAAACATGATGAACAGCTGTGTCAAGACCCAAAAGGCTTAGTCCAGTCGAGATTAAAAGAAAACTTGAACATCTAGAATATGAAATCTCTCACCTTCACTGAGCTTTTTCACAAAGCCTCATTAGTTAATATGAAAACCGAAAGCCTCCTTAGTTAGAAGCCTTGGGTGAAGATGAAGGTAAACTTTGTGTAGAAAACTGTATGCAGAGAATCTGACACCAAGCACCCTCAATTCCCCCCCTCTTCTGACTGACATAACGGCCACCAAAAATGCCACCTTCATAGAAAAGTGCAATATGGAGCATATCACCAGATGCTCAAAGGGGAATCCATCAGCTTGGCTAAGCCTAGATTCAAGCTCCATGAGTAGGGGTCTATCAAATTCACAGCCATAAAAAACTCATCCCAGACCGTGAAATCTGGTCTCATTATGTGTTTTTATCCTATATTATACAGAATTAACGGGAGACCATCGTTTCTCAACGGGCCGCTGGGGGGGCGCATGTGGGGCAGTTTTGCACCGGGCCCCGCAGGGGCCCCCACGAGAACGTCGGCAGCTCCCCCTGCCTCCGCCTTCCCCCATCCCTCAGCGCGCCGCCTCCAGGAGCGGTCCTGACAGAGCTAAAGTGGCATGGCTCCAGCGGGGCCTGAGCTCCTCCCGCTCAGAGCCACGTGGTAAGGGGGCGGGGCTGCAAGCTGTGGCCGAGCAGCGGAAGCTTAGGTCCTGTTGGAGCCACGCCGCTGCAGCGCTGTCCAGGGCTGCTCCTGGACGCGGTGCGCTGAGGCTCTGGGAGAGGGGGGAGGAGGGGGTAAGTGGCATGGTAAGGGGGCCGGGGCTGGTGGGGGGTTGGATAAGGGGCAGGGAGTCCCAGGGATGGACAGGGAGGGGGCAGAGGTTCGGGGAAGGGGGGGTGGTCAGGAAACAGGGGTTGGATCATGGTCGTTCCGGGGGTCTGTCAGGACCCGGGGGTGTGTGTGTGTGGGAATAGGGGTTGGGGGGTTCGTGGGGGGTGGGGTCCTGGGGTGGTGGTGGTGGGGGGGTGTCGTCTCAGGGGAGGTCAGGGGACAAGGAGCAGGATGGGTCGGGGATTCTGAGGGGGGGTAGTCGGGGGGCAGGAAGTGGGTGGGGGTCGGATAGGGGGCAGGGCCAGGCTGTTTGGGGAGGAACTGCCTTTCCTACCCTAAAGCTCATTAAGCAGTTTGAGGCTTGCAGACATCTATTTAAAACACAAAACCAAGCTGTTATCTTTTCCCTTAGGGCTACCATCCCTTTCACTTCTCAAATGCCAAATTATAGTCTACATTTAATTTCCGTGCCATAGGGAGATTCATGTCGGGAGGGTAGCTTCATTTAAAATTAGCCACTTTAGATTAATTAAAATTAGCCACTTTAGATTAACAGTGATAGTCAAGAGAGCCATGGGGGAGGGATCACATGAGAAGAGCAATATCCTACACCACCTATCTCCTTCCCAACCCTACCAAGGGAGACCCTTCCCCCCCCCCCCCCCCCATTCCCCGAGGCTCCAGAGGGGTTAATTCAGTGGTTCTCAAACTTTTGTACTGGTGACCCCTTTCACATAGCAAACCTCTGAGTGCGACCCCCCCCCCCCCCCCTTATAAATTTAACACTATTATAAATGCTGGAGGCAAAGCAGGGTTTGAGGTGGAGGCTGACAGCTCATGACCCCCTGAGGGGTCCCAACCCCCAGTTTGAGACCCCCTGGGTTAATTTAATTTTAGCAATTTAATTTAATTCACATGCATGTGCTATTGTGAAAACTGAAATGCTCAAAACATAGGCTCATCCCAGATTCTGGAACAAGCTCAAATGCTCAGTTCGTGGAGTATGTACATAAGCTATACTAAAGACAAACCCACAGTAACAGTCTCCAGTTTGTGAGGGACCCCATGGAGCCAGTCTCTAGGAAATAGATAAATGCATGGAGGTTAAGTCCATTAATGGCTATTAGCCAGGATAGGTAAGGAATGGTGTCCCTAGCTTCTGTTTGTCAGAGGGTGGAGATGGATGGCAGGAGAGAGATCACTTGATCATTACCTGTTAGGTTCACTCCCTCCTGGGGAACTTGGCATTGGCCACTGTCGGGCTCGATGGACCTTTGGTCTGACCCAGTATGGCCATTCTTATGTTCTAACCTAAATGAACCCAAAGTTATGGAGACAGATATGAGTCAAAGAAGCCAGCAGAGTATCAGAAACCTGGAAAAATCTCTGACAGGATGGGCTCAGGCGTTTGGTCACAAGCTGAGGTGGTTCAAAAGTTTTGGATTTTTTTTAAGCAGAATTTTTTTATTGTTTTGTTGTTTCAAACACAACAAGCAGCAACTATTTGGCCACACTCTTCTGAAACCCCATCCATGTTCAGGTTTTGGCAGACTAATTTCAGCTTTTCAATTTAAAAAAAAAAAAAAAAAAATACAACAAATTTTGAAGGAAAGCAGACATTGTCTGATTTTCTTTCTGCTTTTAAAAAACAGCTAGTTCTTCTTTGAGTGATTGTTCATGTCCATTCCAAGCAGGTATGTGCGCGCCGCGTGCACGCCAACCGGAAGATTTTACTATAGCAGCGTCCGTAGGGTCAGCTCCGGCGCTCCCTGGAGTGGCGCCCTCATGGCGCTGTATATAGGGGCCAGCCGACCCCCCACCCCCTCAGTTCCTTCTTATCGCCGGTGACGGCTAGCTGGAACTTCGCTTGCTCTTCAGCAATCGTGGCAGTGTTCTGTAGTTCTTGTAAATAATTAGTTAGTTTGTTTAGTGTTCGCTAGTTAGATTAGTGGGGGGGGGGGGTTCCCCACTTTTTCGTCGCCCTGCTGGGGCATGCCCGGGTCCCCAGGGTTCAAACTCTGCCGGGACTGCGGGAAATTTATGCCGAAGAGTGACCCGCACTCTTCGTGCTTAAGGTGCCTCGGAGAGACCCATCAAAGGGATAGGTGCATTATCTGCAGGGCTTTTCGCCCCAGGACTCTCAAAGATAGAGAGCAGAGACTTAAAGTCCTCCTAATGGAGGCGGCACTGCGGCCGCAATTGGATCCCGGGCCTTCTGAGCCGGCACCCAGCACTTCATCCTCGGTGCGCAGTGCCCTGGCACCGGAGATAAGTCATGAGGCCAAAGCCCCGAAACCCCGGCACCGGAGAGAGTCAGCGCATAAGAAGAAACCATCTTCTACAAGACGCCGCTCTCCATCGCCAGTGCCGGTTAAAAAGAACAGGCCGCTGAGGGAACAATCTCCCCACCGGGACGCTAAAGGTCCGGCACCGTCCACGAGTGTTACAGGACAACTCGCGCTGCAGACCCATCCGGCCATCCTGTTGACTCCCGCCCCGGAGAGGGCAAGGTCGAGTCTGGAAAGGCATAGATCCCCGGACACGATGGAGAAGGTGCACCTCCCATCGACGCCGGAGGCGTTTGAGGCCGCATCAGATCTCTTGAGCCTCCCGGTGCCGGCGTCGCCGCACCGGTGCAGAGAACCTCCGATTACTGCTCAGCCCCATTACCACTCTAGGGGCAAACCGGCGATGCGCTCACCGCGCTCTCCACGCCGCGCCACGTTAGCGGCACCGGTGCAAGCATCCCCTCCGGCGACAGTGGGTACCGCGCCTCCTATGTTCTCATATTCGGAGACTTCTGACTCAGAGGCGGACTCGTACCGCTCTAACAGATCGAGGAGCAGGCAATCGTCCTTGCGTACGAGTACTCATCCGTACCCACCGCAGTGGCATCAGCAACCGCCCCCACAGTGGCCGTTCTGGATGCCGTGGCCCTACCATCAGTCAGTGGGTCAGGCGTACGGGCCCCGCTCACGAACCGCTTCTGTTTCCTCAATGTCTGCGGCCCTGCCGCTAATGCCACCGCCACCGGCACCGCCGTCTGACAGGAGTGTGCCACAAGGGGACACGGCACCCCCTGGTCAAACAACGGCACCGACGGGGACTTTGCTCCCAACAGCGCAGGCACTGTCCAGCATTCCTCGTCGTTCGGTGGCAACCCCGGTACCGGCCGCGGTGCTGCATCTTGAGCCCGCACCGGCCGCGCAGCCTGAGTACCATGTGCCGCAGGCCCTCACAGAGGGAAACGTGGTAGATGAAGGGCCCCTGCATGGGACATCTTCCTCTTCATCTCCGGACGAGGCAGTAGCGGGAACTTCAGCGGCACCGGCCCTAGAGGACAATAGGATCCTTCAACAGTTCCTTACTCGAGAGGCCCAGAGCCTCTCGATACAGACTGAGCAGATCGAGGTGGACCCAGATCCCGTGATTGACATCCTGGCCCCGTCAGGTCCGTCTAGGGTAGCCCTACCTCTCATAAAGACCATTACGGACGCAACCCGCATCTTGTGGCAAACTCCAGCCTCATTGGCCCCTACGACCAAAAGGACTGAGAGGCGATATTTTGTTCCAACCAAGGGGTATGAACATCTTTATACACCCCCCCCCCCCCACCGGACTCCCTAGTGGTAGATGCGGCCAACCAGAGGGAACGCCAGGGTTTCCAGGGGGCTACTCCTAAAAATAGGCTAAAAAGTTGGACCTGTTCGGGCGCAAGGTATATTCAATGGGGGGCTTGCAGTTGCGCATTGCCAATCAGCAAGCCATAGTGAGCCGGTATGGACACAACACGTGCTCGGCTTTGTCTAGGTTCACAGACCTCCTCCCACAGGACTCTCAAACCGAGTTTTCGGCCCTGGTTGACGAGGGAAGATTGATTACCCGTGCTTTCCTCCAGGCGGCCTTGGACGCGGCCGATTCAGCCTCACGCACGTTGGCAACTGATGTGGTCATGAGGCGCGGGGCCTGGCTTCAAGTTTCCGGCCTCCCTCACAAGGTCCAACAAACGATCCAGGACCTGCTCTTTGAAGGGCCTACGCTGTTCTCAGAAAAGACTGATAAGAGGCTCCATAGCCTAAAGGATTTGCGGACCACCCTCCATTCCTTAGGCCTACACACCCCTGTTACCCAGCGTAGGCAGTTCAGGCCGCCGCAGGCCCCTCGACCGTACCAGCCTCAAAATCGAGGGAATGCCTCGCGCAGAAGGCCGAGAACAGGCAGGAGGAGGCAACAACAGCAGCCTTTCAGACAGTCATCTGCCCAACCAAGGCCTACATGGGCCTAGACCACCATTTTGATGGCTTGGTCGAGGACGACCTCCCAGTCAGAACCCTGGATCCGTCCAACCTTACCTTTTTCGTCACGCCTGTCCCCCTTCTATCGTGCGTGGACCCAGATCACATCGGATGCTTGGGTGCTGCGCACGGTAGAGGAGGGATATTCTATCCAGTTCTCCTCCCTCCCGCCCCACCAGCCCCCCTCCCCATCCCTCTTCAAGGACCCCTCTCACGAGCAACTTCTACTTCAAGAAGTTCAGCCCCTCCTCGCTTCAGGGGCAGTGGAGGAGGTTCCGCAGGAGCTAAGGGGCAAGGGCTTCTACTCTCGATATTTCCTAATTCCGAAAGCGAAAGGGGGCCTCAGACCTATTCTGGACTTGCGGCGTCTCAACAAGTTTGTGAGGAAACTCAAGTTCCGCATGGTCTCCCTGTCCTCCATCATTCCTTCCATGGATCCAGGAGACTGGTATGCCGCCCTCGACTTAAAGGATGCATACTTTCATATCGCGATAATCTCTCAGCACAGGCATTACCTCAGGTTTCTCGTGGGCAACGCTCATCTTCTGTTTACGGTTCTGCCCTTTGGTCTGTCAGCAGCCCCAAGGGTCTTCACGAAGTGCATGGCAGTTGTGGCAGCCTTCCTGCGCAGACACGGGATCCAGGTATTTCCCTACCTGGGCCATTGGCTCATCAAGGGCAGGACCAAGGCACTAGTGAAGGCTCAGGTGGTCTTCATCAGGCAGACCTTCTGCTCACTCGGCCTCTTACTCAACGAGGCCAAGTCCACACTGTCTCTAACTCAAAAAATCAAATTCATAGGAGCAGTTCTGGACTCGACACAAGCCAGGGCATATCTCCCAGAGGCCAGATTCCGAACTATATCCAACATCATTCTTGGCCTCCAAAGTTACCCTACCACCACAGTAAGAAGCTGCCTCAAATTACTAGGACACATGGCAGCATGTACCTACGTGGTGAGACACGCCAGGCTCAGACTGCGCCCACTCCAATCTTGGTTGGCACGGGTTTATTGGCCAGTCAGGGACTCCCTAGAATTAGTGGTGACGTTACCTCTGCCGGTCTTGGACTCCCTTCAGTGGTGGCTAGACGGGCGGGTGGTCTGCGCGGGAGTTCCTTTCCTGGACCCCGAACCCTCCCTATCCCTGGTAACGGACGCATCGGATCGGGGATGGGGTGCACATCTGGGCCACCTCAGAACACGAGGTCTTTGGTTGCGGGAGGATCTGTCACTGCACATCAATGTCAGGGAATTGTGAGCGGTACGCCTCGCATGCATAGCATTCAAGTCCCAGCTGGCAGGCAGGTGTGTTTCTGTCCTCACAGACAATACTCCAACGATGTTTTATATTAACAAACAGGGTGGTGCTTGCTCCTCTCCCCTTTGCCAGGAGGCCCTCGCATTATGGGACTTTTGCGTACAGAATGTAATTCACCTGACAGCATCCTACCTCCTGGGCACGCACAACGCGCTCGCGGACGCCCTCAGCTGCTCGTTCCAGGGCCACGAGTGGTCTATCCGCTGGGATATAGTTCTCTCAATTTTCCGACTCTGGGGTCATCCCCAGGTGGACTTGTTTGTCTCCAACGAGAACAGGAAGTGTCGTCAATTCTGCTCCCTCATGGGACGCAGTCAGGGGTCCCTATCAGACGCTTTTCTCCTCTCTTGGGCAGACGGGCTTTTTTATGCCTTTCCCCCGATTCCCTTGATTCACAGGGTAATCCTCAAGGCCCGCAGGGATCACGCTCGACTCATCCTGATAGCGCCTGCGTGTCTGCGACAGCACTGGTACACGTCTCTCCTACACATGTCTACGAGGGTTCCACTCAGGTTGCCCCAACTACCGGACTTGATCACGCAGGATCGCGGTCGCCTCCTTCACCCGAACCTGGAGTCGCTCCACCTTACAGCTTGGATGCTCCATGGCTAAACCCAGTGGAGTTACGATGCTCTCATCAGGTCAGACAAGTCCTGTTGGGCAGCAGGAAGCCCTCAACAAGGACCGCTTACTTGGCCAAGTGGAAGCGCTTCTCCCTCTGGGCTACACAATGGGGTCAGGCCCCCTTGCTCGCCCCGGTCCCTCTCATATTGGACTATTTGCTACATCTGAGACATCTGGGACTAACTCTCTTGTCGGTTCGAGTACATCTTGCTGCAATCTCCGCGTTCCACCCTGGAGACGGGGGGACCTCAGTGTTTGCGAACCCACTCGTTGGACGATTCCTTAAGGGCCTTGACAGATTGTTCCCGCACATCCGTCAACCTGTCCCTGCTTGGGACCTCAATTTGGTCCTGTCTCTCCTCACGGGGGGCCCCCATTCGAGCCGCTGGCTTCATGCTCGCTGTTATACCTCTCATATAAGGTCGTGTTCTTGGTGGCTATCATATCAGCCCAGAGAGTATCGGAACTCAGAGCTCTAACATCTGAACCTCCATACACCGTCGTCCACAAGGACAAGGTCCAACTCAGGCCGCACCCAGCGTTCCTGCCTAAGGTGGTTTCCACATTTCACATGGGTCGACATTTTTCTCCCTGTGTTTTATCCCAAACCGCACTCCTCGGCTAAGGAGCGCAGGCTGCATTCTCTGGACGTTCGCAGGGCTCTCGCGTTCTATATCGAAAGGACGAGATCCTTCAGGAAGTCGACCCAACTTTTCGTCACCGTGGCCGACAGTAGGAAAGGGCTCCCGGTCACGTCACAGCGCATCTCGGCTTGGATCAGAACCTGCATCCAGGAGTGCTACAGTCGGGCCAATATACCAGCCCCGCCTATCACGGCCCACTCCACAAGAGCGCAGGCCTCTTCAGCCGTGGTCCTGGCCCACGTCCCGACGCAGGAAATTTGTAGAGCGGCCACCTGGTCCTCAATCCACATCTTTTACGGCGCACTACGCCATCACGCAGCAAGCCAGAGAGGATGCTGCATTTGGCCATGCAGTCCTCCAGTCTGCAGTGACCTCCGACCCCACCACCTAGACTTGGGCTTGTGAGTCACCTGCTTGGAATAGACATATGAACAATCACTCGAAGAAGAAGAAGAAACGGTTACTCACCTTCTTGTAACGGTTGTTCTTCGAGATGTGGTGTTCATGTCCATTCCAATACCCACCCTCCTACCCCTCTGTCGGAGTATCGGCAAGAAGGAACTGGGGTGGGGGGTCGGCTGGCCCCTATATACAGCGCCATGAGGGCGCCCCTCCAGGGGGTGCCGGAGCCGACCCTATGGACGCTGCTATAGTAAAATCTTCCAGCTGGCGTGCACGCGGCGCGCACACACCTGCTTGGAATGGACATGAACAACACATCTCGAAGAACAACCGTTACAAGAAGGTGAGTAACCGTTTCTTTTCAATCCAAAAAAAGTTTTGACGGAAAATTTGTCCAACCCTTTTAATGAGCTTCCGTGCCTTTTAGCACTAGCTGATGCTGAGAATGCCGAGATGCGGAAGGTTTTTAAATGTTTATTTTTCCCAGGGCTGCCCGGGGGGGGTGAGGCAAGTGGGGCAATTTCCCCTGGGCCCCGCAGGGGCCCCCATGAGAATACAGTATTGCAACTTTTTTTGTGGAAGGGGCCCCTGAAATTGCTTTGCCCTAGGCCCCTTGAATCCTCTGGGCGGCCCTGTTTCTCAATCTGAACAGAATTCTTGCCATACTGTAAGCCTTCCCTTGGATTGACCTGCAGGGCTAACCCCCATGGATTTCAGGGCATCCTCAGATTCCCCTCTTTCGTACCATAGGGCCTCCCTTTTCCATGGCTGCACATGAGACTCCCTTTAAAGCGGGATTCCCTACCTTTGGAAGAAGTTTGGTGGAAAAGATAATGCCCAGACTCTGTATTACCATTCCTTTAAAATCTCTAGGGCTTGAGGGAGGGAGAGGCAGGGAGAGAAGGGAACACTGCTCCATCTAATTGTCCTTTCATCTTCCCCTACCACCCAAAGTTCTTTATGCTGTTCAGGGGAAGATGGGAACACTGCCATGGAAGCATCCAGCATCCCTCCATGTAGGTGGGATGAGATCCATGGGCAGAGGATCGGATTGGGTCCCTAGTTATTCTCATCTTGAATGATCAATCTCTCCAGTCCCGTAATTTGTAATACATTTACTTTAATTCTTTCATACTTTACACTTCAGAACTAAACATTGCGAGTGTACCATTTGAAGAGAAGTGAGGAATACACCGCTACCTCGATATAACGCGACCTGATATAACACGAATTCGGATATAACGTGGTAAAGCAGTGCTCCGGGGGGGATGGGGCTGCGTACTCGGGTGTATCAAAGCAAGATCAATATAACGCGGTTTTACCTATTACATGGTAAGATTTTTTTTTTTTTTTTTTTTTTTGGCTCCCGAGGACAGCATTCTATCGAGGTAGAGGTGTGTGTACTTCAAGGCACAGTGCTTCAGTTTTTTCTAGTTGTCTATCACCTCTTGTTATCCCTGCTCTTCATTACTACTTGGTGTGTCTTCTACCCTTTGGATTTTGTCCATGAATGTTTTAAGCTTTCACTTGTACTAACTGATGTAATTGAGACAACTGCATGTTTCATTAAAGGTGTGCTCGCAAGCAAAGATCCTTTGTTTTTGTCCTTCACTGTGTCTTTTTATACAGATGGCATCAAACTTAAACTTTTTTTTACTTTTGAAATAGTAATTCCTCATGGACCTCTTTTTGCTGGAGTTCCTTGGCAAGATCCTGGGAGGACCTAAAGAGAAATGTTATCCGAGGCACAAACTTGAACCTGTAGCGTGCATGCGCGCTCACTTGGGCACGCTCTCTCTCTCATACGCTCCCAAGAAATAGATGGGAGAGGGATGTTGATACTGAATTCTCCTTTAGCTGGCTGTCTTTTGGTCAATAGCATTTTTTTCCCTTTATAGCCCTTCTATGCATAAACATAGTAGGCTTTCTTCTGAAGGCTCTTGAAAATTTCACAGCCCTGAGTGCCCTAGTTATGCCAACCTAACCCCAGGTGTGTACATATGCTTCAGTCAAACTATCGACCACTACATGGGGGGGGGAAAGGGCTTTTGTCTACACTACTGGTGCTATAGTAGCATAACTATAGCACTATAGGTGTGCCGTTGTAGTGCCTGTACTCTAGATATGGAAGTTTCCTTCTGTAGCCTCACAGCGAGGACCCAATCTAACTCCCATTAAAGTCAAAAGGAGTGATCCCATTGAGTTAAATGGGAATTGGATAAGGCCTTTATATGCTCCCCACCCAAGGGCTAAAGTTCTTTAAACTGTTGGGAAATACAGTGTTGGTTTAATGCATGACATGTGGCTAACATTGCGTGGTGGATCTTCCACACTAATGATGTGCATTTGTTTCCATTGAAACAAATGCAAAACTCCTGTTGACTTCAGAAGCAACAGGATTGGGTTCTTAATGCGTTAGGTGATGCATTGTTGTAGTAGACGTTACAGTAAACTTCAAAATAGTTCACCTTTCTATTTTTTTAGTAAACTTCCAACACCCATGACCTGAATGTATCTGTGGTGTGGTTATTTTGTTTGGGGGTGGGGATGTGTGTGTGGAGATTGCTTCAACTTTGACTATGTATAGATGAACAAGCTTCCTATTATAATCCTCTTTCCCGCTCCCTTATTTTGTTAGCCTATTAAGAGGCATCATATTTGAATTTTGTGTTATGATGCAGTACATAGCGTCGAAAAGTGGCATCGGGGAAAATGTTTCTGCCACTTAGTTTTTGACAGTTTCATAGTTCTAACGTTGCTTAACATAACTATTGCAACCTCTTTTCTTTTAATACAGCATTACAGTGTTTTTGCCATCTTTGTACAAAAGACAACTTTACATGCGTGACGGATGGGCTCTGCTTTGCCTCAGTAACACGGGCTCAAGACCGAGTAATACACAATAGTATGTGCATAGCAGAAGTGGATCTGATTCCACGAGACAGGCCATTTGTTTGTGCCCTCTCATCAAAGAATGGAGTTGTTACTAGGCCTTACTGCTGTGTCACAGACTACTGCAATAAAGGAGAACTTCAAATTCCAACGCCAGGTAAAGATTTTTGGTTTTTAAAGTAATTCCCCAACAAAATCAATGAAGCTCATTATAAAGGTTAAGGAAGCTAAACTGAGTACAAGTAAACATGAGGGAGGGAAAACAATAACAGAAATGTGGAAATGGCAGAAGTGCTAAATGACTTTTTGTTTATCACCAAAAAGGTTAGTAGCAATTGAATGTCTAACATAGTGAATGCCAGTGAAAATGAGGTAGGATCAGAGGCTGAAATAGGGAAAAAACAAGTTAAAAATTACTTAGACAAGTTAAATGTCTTAAAGTCACCAGGGCCTGATGAAATGCACCCTAGAATGTTGAAGGAGCTGACTGAGGAGATATCTGAGCCACTAGCGATTTATCTTTGAAAAGTCATGGAAGGCGGGAGATATTCCAGAGGACTGAAAAAGAGAAAATACAGTGCCCATCTATAAAAAGGGAAATAAGGACAACTGGGGAGTTACAGACCAGTCAGCTTAACTTCAGTACCTGGAAGATAATGGAGCAATCAGTTTGCAAACACCTAGAAGATAAGGTGATAAGTAACAGCATGGATTTGTCAAGAACAAATGGTGTTAAGCCAACCTGCTAGCTTTTTTTTGACAGGGGTAACAAGCCTTGTGGATGGGGAAGGGAAGTGGTAGATGTGAGATCTCTTGACTTTAGTAAGGCTCTGGTATGACCTTCTCATAACAAAGTAGGAAAATACGATCTAGATGGAGTTACTATAAGGTGGGTGCTTAACTGGTTTGAAAAATGTTCCCAGAGAGTAATCATCAGTGGTTCAGAGTTTAGCTGGAAGGGCATATCAAGTGGGGTCCCGCAGAGATCAGTTCTGGGTCTCATTCTGTTCAATATCTTCCTCAATTAGAGTACACTTATAAAGTTTACAGATGATACCAAGCTGGGAGAGGTTGCAAGTGCTTTGGAGGATAAGATTAAAATTCAAAATGATCTGGAGAAATTGAAGTAAATAGAATGAAATTTAATAGGTGCAAATGCAAAGTACTTCACTTAGGAATGAATAATCAATTGCATGCACACACAAAATGGGAAATGACTGCCTAAGGAGGAGTACTGCAGAAAGGATCTGGGGGATCATAGTGGATCACAAACTAAATGAATCAACAGTGTAACGCTGTTGCAAAAAAGCAAACATCGTTCTGGGATATAGTAGCAGGAGTGTTGTAAGCAAGACATGAGAAGTAATGCTTCCGCTCTACTCCGCGCTGATTAGGCCTCAACTGGAGTATTGTGTCCAGTTCTGGACACCCTATTTCATTAAAGATGTGGCCAAATTGGAGAACGTCCAGAGAAAAGCAATACAAATGATTAAAGGTCTAGAAAATATGACCAATATGGGAAGATTTGGGGGAGGGGGGGAAATGGGTTTGTTTAGTCTGGAGAAGAAAAGACTGAGAGGGGACATAAAAGATTGTTAAAAAGGAGGAGAGAGAAAAATTGTTCTCCTTAACCTCTGAGGATAGGACAAGAAGCAATGGGCTTAAATTGCTGGAAGGGTGGTTTAGTTAAGCACTGGAATAGAATAACTTACCTAGGAAGGTGGAGATTTTTAAGAGCTGTCAGGGATGGTTTAGATAATACTTCAGTCCTGCTGTGAGTACGAGGGGCTGGACTAGATGACCTCTTAAGGTCCCTTCCAGAACTACGATTCTGATTCTATGAGGGCAGACCAGAGCATCCATCAGACTTCCTAAATATTATTTTCAAGAAATAAACCACTAAGTACAGAAGTACTTAAGTCTCTTGTATCATCATGCTTCATGGCTTGCATCAAATGTGTGTTTAAATCTTTCTAACTGCCCTGTACTTCGATGTATGTAGCTTCAGTCTCCATAATATATACCAATGACTCTTAAAGAGCTGAGTTAAGACTCAGTGTTGTTTTACTGAAACAAAATGCATTAAAAGAATTCTTCAAAGACCATTATCTGATGCAATATACTGCCACAAATACTAAAAAATGAATCCTTTGTTTAAAAACATATTTGCTGTTACAAAATAGTAACATTACTTTTCTTTCTTTTACCTCCATTTTTAGTCCCTACTTCCGGAGAATCCTCTTCTAATCTGGGACCTGTGGAATTGGCAGCTATCATTGCTGGACCAGTCTGTTTTGTTTGCATTTCACTAATGTTGATTCTGTATATCTGCCATAATCGTACTGTCATTCATCATCGTGTACCAAGTGAAGAAGATCCCTCATTGGATCGCCCTTTTATATCAGAAGGAACTACTTTAAAAGATTTAATTTATGATATGACTACTTCTGGCTCTGGGTCAGGTAATTTATTTCAAATACTTGTAAATCTGTTGATGAAAGTCTTGCTTCATGTGACTCAGGCTTGGTCTAAACTTAACCTAGATCAACCTAGCTATGTCTCTCATCTGTGAAAAAAATTTGCACCTTGAGCACTGTAGTTAGGTTGACCTAACTCCCAGTGCAGATGCTACTAGATGGATGGAAAAATTATTTGGTCAACCTAGCTACTGCCTCTCGGAGAGGTGAGTTAACTATATCAGTGGGGGGGAGAGGAGGAGACCCCTTCAGTTAATATAGGAAGTGTCTATACTATGGTGTTATAATAATGCAGCTGTAGCTATGCCGCTTAACAGCTGTAGTGTAGATATGGCCTAAATCTTTAAACTCTAGTAAAATCTGTAGTTGAAAACTTTCAGATGTGATATATGAATGTCTATATGAGAAATGAGTAAGAGAGGTCACTTTTTTACAGGTTTGCATAGGAGTAATTTGGAATAAATCTTCCATAATTACTTTTAGTGTTTCATATGATTAAGGGTTAATATTTTTTCCCTTTTTGCTAGGGGAAGGCGCTAGATGAGTTAGTGATGCTATTATGTCTGAATCTCCTGATTAATTTTTCATTTGACTCCGCATTCAGAAACATTACCAAATAACATCAAGGCAGACAACATCTTTATTAGAAAATAGATTGCACTTCTGAATTCTGATGGTGTAAATAGCAACACAACTAAATTTTAAAAATGATTGTTTGATCAGTTGTTGCTGTGAGAGCACATTCTCAGGAGCACTGTCTCTCCAGTATCACTTAATATATTTTAGAGAACTTGCTACTTGTGAAAGGTGGTGTGTTGACAATCCTGGGAATGTCTCTTTATGTATAGAATAGGTTTGGCATGGAGGGCAATAATGCAGAATTTCTACTCAAGCACTTATCAATGTCTCTGCTCCGACTTGAAGGAAGATCATTTCTAGGGGATGAGAGTAGTGGTCTATAGGCTCATTTAGTCTTAGCCTCTCTAACCTCACAGGCAATCCTGTTGGGGTGATGTCTTTATGATATGGATCACTTTTTCCATTTGTACTTCTAGAAGAATAAGGTACCTGATGATATTGGAACTCACCTGAGCCTTCTGTTGCATTAAATATATTTAACTGTTTTGTTGGTGGGAACAACTGTACTAATCCCTTCTATAAATTGATCAGAAATACACTGAACTTTTAAAACAAACGTACCACTCTTGTGTAGAAGTGTTTCTCAAGATAACATTTCAAAATAAAAATTCTGTGCTAATCTGCTACTGAGAAATTTTTTTTAAAAATCACTAGTTCAAATTTCAGCCAGGACAGTAGGGAAAAAAATTATTCGTATCCAGTATCTGTATGAAATGAGAGTCTGCTCTATTTCAATATAGTTCAAATAAGCAGGTGACATTTCCATACCTTTTTGGCAGTTCCAGCAGGGGAGGCCAGTGTTTGACTGTGAGCATGGAGACGGAATTACCCTTTAATCCTCAGAGGTGCTATGCTCATGTAAGGGTTGAGGCTTCTCATCTAGGTAAAAAGGAAGTAGGATTTGCTCTTCATGTTGAAATGACTTCCAAAACTTGAAATTCTGAAGTTATTGAAAACTGTACTGACTGTCAAGTTAAATGTTTGAAAGTTTACAGAGTGTTATGCGCTTCATGACATATATAACTCGTTTCTCTTTTGTTTTCAAATGAGTCTGGAAAGAGCCACTATGTTCCTACACAGTCCTGTATTCCACTCTTGGCATTCCAGCAGCAGTTAATGAATGAATGCTATTTCCAAAACTGTGCTTATTCAAAAACATAGGATCACATCTTGGTCTCAGTATCTATGTAAATGATACTTAAAATGTGTTGAATTCCTTTTAGTGTGTGTGTGTGTGTGTGTGTGTGTGTGTGTGTGTGCGTGCACGCACACAGGGGTGTCTGCTAAATGAAAAAGGACAGTATCAGTAAAGAATCATTTTTCATCTTTGTTAGCAGGGATAAACAGAGAATGGAAACTAATTGAAAGCTAGAACTACTACTTTTAATGTAAAATTATTTTAATTGATTAGAAGTTGATTTGATATCCATGCTCTTTGAAGGTGCCATGTTTAATAATCTATTAAGATTTGCAAGTGTGCCTGTGTATTGTTTGAGGGTGAATTGATGAGTGGAGCAAGAATAGATGTTTCTGGAAATTTACAGATTCCTTCTACGTCCGCTCCATATCTGAAGGAGCATCTTTTTGGATATGCTCACCTGTGTGACTACTGGTTGAGCTGCAGGGGAGCCCTAGTGTAGCACAGACTTTGGGAGTACTTTTTAATTGCAACATCAAAACCCAGATGTTTTTCTCTGATATCATAAAAAGGCTACAGTTACGGGCAAACAGCACATCATCTTTGGGACTATAGTGCATATCTCTATCAAATTCTGCTAACTCATTTGGATTTTAACTTTACAAAGTTTGCTTGGACTAGGTCACTTAAATCTTTTCTTATGCTTAATTCTCATAATAGTTTAAAATACAAGTCATGGTATAATTGCAAATAGACTGTGTGTGTGTACGTGCGTAAAATAAGATATTAAAACACATTCATTTTGACCTTACCCATAAATGTCCAAGTTAGTTTGGTCAAGATGGCTGTCCAAAAAAAAAAAAAAAATCCCAAAACCTACATTAGTTTGGGTATTTTTGAGTTTGTTTTAAACTTATTACCTTCTGGAATCTGTGGGCTGAGAAGAACAAAAACTTGTGGAGAGAACCATAAAGGTTTTTTTTCAGTCTCTGGGTCCGTGGTATCAATGTTTAATATGTTGGCTTTCTATAATTCCAGTTGCTTTGACTGGGCTATCCCTCCCTCTGTTCTTCTCCTGCTTGCTACTTCCCCACAGCTCTCTCTGGATTGGCAGAGAGTCACTCCATGAAGGCCAATTTTATTTTGACTGTTAATTGGTCTTCCCATAGAGTGACTGTCTACTGATCTGGAACAACCCTCCAATTTTTCTTCTGCCTCACTTACCTTTTTGGGTCTTTTTTCCATGTTGAAAATATTCACATGGATTTCTGATGCCAAACTTAACCCTTGAAAGACCAGGGACTGGTGCCAGGAGAGAGACTTTAATTTGCTTTTGGGAACAAGAATATACATGAGAACTGCTCAGTGGCTCCCAGATTTGCATATGGCTCCTCTGGTTTCATCCATAAGAACACAGAATTGCCATGCTGAGTCAGACCACTAGATTATCTAGTCTACTATCATGAATGAGCAATGGCCAATAACAGATGGGTGAGGAAGGGGCAAACAAGTCTCCTATTTACAATTATGGAGTAACTCTCTAACAGGGAAAGCTTCCTGGTAACCCCCAACTCTGGGTGCTTTATGCCCTAAGTATGAGACTATACCATTGTAGAATCCCTTAACTTATGTGACTGGATGTTCTCATTGTCCATATACTTTTGTAATCCTCTCGACTTTTACTAGGCCATTGGCATCTTGTGATAATATGTCGTGGTAATGAGTTCCACTCTTTAAACTTGTTGTGGTGTTCTTGCATTTTGAGAATGGTAACAGGCGCACCCAGATTTCCTTCTTTTTACTGGTCATACATTTTTTGTTTTGTTTTGTTTAATGCCACTATCCTGTCCCCTTATCCTGCCTTTGAGCCTGTTTAGTTTAATCTGACCAGCTGAACTGTAATTATGGCCCCCATTATCTAGTATTTGAGTGCCTCACAATCTCAAATATACAGTTATGTTGGTTTAAACCTCATTGAAGCTGGTGGGCATAATCACCCCCATTCAGGATAAATGTAAGAAACAATCAAACTCCTTTATAGTAGGAGCCACGGCTCAAAACAGAGGCCATGCAGGAATGGTCAGAAGTCAAGCTATTTGGGTGGTGGGGTTTTGCTGAGGATTCATTTTTTATTGCAGGTGTGTGTGTGTGTGTGTGTGTGTGTGTGTGTGTGTGTCAGAGAAACACCACAAGCACCGGGGGCAGAGAAGCCCTGGTAGTGAGACCCTGACAAAGTAGAGCATTTTTTGGGGGTGGGGGGTAAAGTGCTGGCAGAAAAGAGGCTTGGAACTGTGAGCAAAGAAACTGTCTCCTTCTCTTTGATTCTTGTTGTGTTTAGGGGAAAGGGATAATGCAATCTTGTTTATTTACAAAGAAATACCTGGTTCCATCAATTTCTTCTCCTAATAGAAAAAAATGTACAAGATTCCAAAAACTGGCTAAGCATTCAGTTTAAAAGGGGTCACACTGATGCAGGATTGGGATCCAGTTTCCTAGGAGAGAAACTGTGAGCTGATATCCCCATTGAACCAAAATGGAACAAATAATGGCAGTGGTAGCAGAAATCAGATGGCCAAAAGGAAGTTAAACATGAACTGGAAACTTAACCCTCCTCCTCTCCCTCCCCCCCCCCCCCCCCCCCCCCCCAAAAAAAGGCTGAACACTTTGCTAAAGGAGTTTAAGTAGTATGTGGCAATTTTCCAAAAGAGCTGAGAGAGAACTTGCAGGTAGAGATGGAAATCTGGAGCAACAGCTACTAGGTCTGGACAGACTGCGGAAGTCCAAGCCATCTTCAATTCTCCTAGTCTGGAATGGCAGATTGGATTGAGATTACCGAAAGGTTTTCCATGAAATGCGGGAGGCCAGGAAAGCTTTGGCCAATTTGGAACTTACTACCAGATGAGCTGCAGCCAGGACTTAAGGAGCTATGAAATAAGTGTCACAGATCGCAGTGGAAGGCAGCTACCTAGATGTGGAATTGGGCCAGCCAGAAGACTTTGGTAAATAAGGCTGGATATCTTCATACATTTTCTACCTTGTTTGTAAGCCACAGATGCTGGTGGGCTCAGGAGAGGAGAAGATGATGTAAAATAGTACAAAATCCCCATTATTTAAATTGAAACAATCTTTGATGTAAAAACTCCCTGGGAGGCTTTTTGCCTCAGTTCAACATCATAGCTCAAACAAGTGGCTAGGAGAGCTAACAGAAAGGGAGGTTTCTAGCAGCCAGCTCCAATGGTGCTGCAGAACTTCTCTCAGAAAAGAGGCTGAGTTACCCAGTTCTAGTACTAACCCTTGATATGCAATTTGGAGCCAGCCATCAATCTGAAATGGCCAGTTCAAAGCTAAGAGCTAGAAGAAGAGGGAAAAGCGGCGACTCCTGAACTGGCAGAGGACCCACAGAAGCTTGTGTTCCTGTCATATCCAGGCAATGAGGACTTCCAGGATCAGCTTATAGATGCTCAGCTGGAGTTGGACTTGTAGATAAAGATAAGTGAAAGGAGGCCAGAATCATTTCGCAGCTGTGACATTTTCCATGGAACTCAAATCTCTTTCCTTGCAGCAGTGAACCAGAAGAGGAAGCAGCCACTAGTGAGGAAGATGGAAACTAATTGCCAGGAGCCTAGTAAGTACTGCTCTCTACTCTGTCTGACTGAAAAGGAGATTCTAATTTTTGGTTCATGGCATTTTTGAACAATTATGAAAAAGTGATAAATTTGATGTGAAAAACAAGGGAAATTGACAATAATGCAAGACTTAAAGGAGACTGTTTAGATAAATGTGGGGGGATGGGCGAGGGGAGTTAGTGTGAAAGACTTTGGCCATAAAAAAATTGTTGTAAATAGAAGCTGGGCAGACGTTCACCAGTGAAAGCTTCTCACCTAGTTTGGAAGATAGGGAATATCAAGAGGGAGGTACAAGGATCAGCCTCAGATCTTCTTTAGTTCTAGGCAGTTTAACAACAATAATAATGGGAGTTTGGCTATCCGTATGTAATAGAATCAGTGAAATGCACTGGGATAGTGGTCTAGTCTAACAAGTTATTAGACCATACTCACTAAAAAGGCTAGGAAATGGATCAAAACCACCACCAAATTGGTCTCTGCCAAAGGCAGTGACTGGGGAATGTGCAGAGGTCCAAAGATGGGAGGGGGAAGGGCAGGGAGCAGGATTGGGTTTAAAAATTTGAAGCCTCTGTAGTTAAGATAATGGACGAGCTAATAATCTGTGTGCATTTCAATGACTAGTAGATGCTAGGAAAAGTCTTGAAAATCCAATCTATGGAAATTCCCTTTACGGATGCGATCCAGGTGAAGCAAATAATTTGTAGCCAATTGGCTTGCAGTGAACAAATTGTCCTGCTTCCAGGGACAGAAACTATGACCAACTACCTGATGTGGTAGCTTTGTTTTTGAGACCCAGATTTTCAGGGAAATCTTAGCAGCTGAAGTACTTGTGGGTGTAAAGTATGGATCCTCTACTACTTGCTGAATGGCTTCTGACAAGCTGCAAATAGTGAAAAAGGAGCTATGGTTACAAAACATGAACAGTGGCTGTAGTAACTGCTGGCATGGAAGAAAACTATACAGGTCTGTCGCATCTTGGGTGCATTTAACATGTGCAATTTCAGCTGTATGCGGTTGGCAAAAACAAACAAAAAACCCCCCAAAAAGAGAAAAATAACAATTTAAATACTGTTTCTGTAGTGCGGGTGATTCCGCCTGCCATTACACTCAATGTAATTTTGACTATAAGCGATTTTCACTTTAGGCGCTGACTGCGGAACGTAACCCCAGCGTAAGATGAGACAGACCTGTAAAATGGAAAGGAATAAAATTGAGCTCTCAGGATTATTTTTGGATTAGTTATTGCACAGTGCTGCACGTTTAAATGAGGAGCAACAGAACAGTCTTAAGATTTTCTGTTTAGGAATCAGGACTTGTTCTCCCAATCCAACAATGAGGCTGTAATGCACTGGTCCAGCACCAGATTGATACTGGATTAAACCACATAATTTTATCAATGGCAAAGGGGGAAGAGGCATTACAGGCCACTTAAGAAATATATCAGGAAGGCATAATTGAGCCTTCACCCAGGCCTCACTCATAGTTCTAGTTAAGGAAAAAAAGCACCAGATTAAGTAGGCAATAGAAAACGAAATGAAGTCACTTTAAAGGATTCTTATCCATCCACTCATGAACAGATGATACCCTGATGCTGTAGCATGTTCAATTTGTTTTTTCCACACTGGATCTTAAAAGTATGTATTGGCAAGTGCAAATGGATCCAAAAGTCAGAGGAGAAAACTGCTTTCACAGCAGGACAAGGCCTGTGGCAGTATAAAGTTGTGGGTTTCACCTTAAGTAATACTCCTGCCACATTTGAGAGGGTATTGGATGGCATTCCTCTCTCATCCTGTTTTGTTATATTTAGGTGATATGCTGGTGTAGGCTAAAACCTTTGAACAAAAACTGATACGTTTACAAAGGGCCTGTGATTAGCCTACAGCTTTGTATCTAAAACTGAATCCAAAGATATGTAAATTGTTTCAAAAAGTTTAGGTTGGGCGCACAATCAGTAAAGTGAGGGCATTTCCACTGATGAAGAAAATTGAGGCTATGCAGAACAGGCCAACTCTCCAGACAATCACAGATGTACAGACAGACCAGGCATCCCTGCAATGGCTTTTCAGATTCAGGAATCATGAAGGGGCTCTTTGGCAAAACTGTAGTACTATGATTTCAGTGACACACAGGTCTGGGCTCTAGCATGGTAATACTGATGTCTTGTTTGGTTGATTACAGATGCTGCCCCAAGCAGTATAGCAAGGAATTGGCTTTTCAAGGGAATGTGTATGCTAAGGAGGAGATGAATTCAAGGCTTCCCGAAGAGAGAATTCCAATATGGGAATAGTATGTGATTGGAAAATCATTTGGCACATGCAGCCACCATGGAGTATAGTATCCCCTCAAAATGCCACAGTGAAAGTTTTCAGGTCCAGTGAGACAGCTTTGAGTTTAAAGATGAGATGGGGTTGGGGGGAGGGAGAAGCCCAGGCATGATGGATACAGGTATCAGCTAGTTGTACCAGATACATTGAAGAAGGAGGTTCTGAGGTTGTAATGACTCTGACTGCTGAAGAAGAACTCTGGGTAAGCTTGAGATCTTGTCTTTCAGTAACAGTATCTTTTATTGGACCAACTTCTAACTCGCTCACCTTCAGTCTCTTCTATCCTGGGACCAAAATACCAGCACTGCCAACATCTAAAACTGCTGGACCTTTTGGGGTTGCAAAGACCATAGCCAAGAGAATGCTTTTATTCAGTAAAATGCAGGCAGGATGCAGAAAATTGTGTGGGGAAATGTGATTCATGCATTGTAAAGAAGGATCCCCCTAAGACCAGGAGAGCCTCTCTGCACCAGTGGAATGCACTGCTGTTGATAGACTGGTAGAGGCCCAACTATGTCTCAGGCAATCAGTATTTGTTGATAGCCATCGACTACTTCACAAAATAAAGCTTACCCAATAAAGAGCCAAGAGACTGTGAAAGAAGCAGAAGTTCTAGTGAATGGATTCAAAGTTTCTCTTTTGGTCTGTGAGCAACTCACCTGAGAACCCAAATATAGTGAAGAATTTACAGAGCTTCTCAAATCTGCTGTGACACTCTTTAGGGATCCACAATACGTGCACCACTCCGGCACAACCACAATCTGCTGGAATGTTGAAAAGGTTCAGTTGAACTTTGGGAGTTCAGCTGGCTAACTTTTTTTTGTAGAACATTATCAAAGGGATTTGGGCCAACATATCTCATTTCTTGTGATGGCTTATAGAACACCAGTCAATGACTACAAAGTGGACCCCAGCACTCCTCATGTTTTAGTATGAGCCAGGGATCTCCACAAACCTCTTGTATGGAATTACTGAAGAGGAACAAAGGAATTTGGACTACACAGAAACCTTACAATCCGAAATTGAAAAAGCTCACACCTCTGCTAGGAAAAATGGGACGATAGCCACTGATGCAATGAAAAGATTCTATGAATAAGGTCATATGGAGAAACTTTTAAGAGGGGTTCATTCCATGATCCTAGAAGAAAGGATAGGAGACCAAAGTTGAATAAATCTTGGAGGAACCTTATTGCAGTACTGACTCTCACAAACAAAGTGGTGTGTAGGATAGAGTCAGATCCCAGGATTTAATCAATGTTATTCATAAGGACTATCTGAGAGGGTATCAAGATTAGGGATTTCCGTGTAGATGTTCCCTGAGACTGTAGCTGTAGAAACTGAAGCTTTAAAAGCAGTGACAGTAATGGATTCCTCATTTGGATGGAGACTGGCCATTCCATTCCAGTTAACAGATTTCTCCAAAACAACACACTTGTCAGATAGGGCAGGGAGAGAAACTCGATCTGAGAATAAAACCAATTTGGGCCAGTGATATGAAAAGTCTCGACAAACGCTATGTATATAATAAATTTTGTATCTGTTATAATTTGTAAACATTTTTCTGTTTCTGAAATGGGTCATTCAGGATGCTAGATAGAATTCACAGGTGGGTGTGATGCAGGGATGGGGTGGGGAGAATTAACCCTCATTGATGCTTTTGGGCATAATAGCTATCAGTCAGGAGAAAGGTAAGAAGACAATCAAGCTCCTTTTGTGGAATAGATAGCTGAAACAATAGAAGCCACTATTCAAAACACAGGCCATGCAAGACCAATCAGAAACGGAGTTATGGGGGCAGAGGGGTTTTACTGAGGATTGATTTGATTGCAGCTGTATGTGAAAGAAGCCACAAGAAACACAGAAAAGAGCACAGAAAAGAAACAGAGGCCCTGTATACACTGGCAAGTTTCTGCGCAGTAAAGTAGCTTTCTGCGCTGTTACTCCCAAGGTGTACACACTGACAAGCCACTTATTGCGCAGTTGTAGCGCTCTGTGTGTGGTTTAAAAAAAAAAAAAAAAAAGACCCACAACCCCACCCCAACGAGAGGCATACAACTTTCAGTGCCAGTGTAGACATTGTGGTCAATTACAGAGCTGCAATTGGCCTCTGGGAGGTGTCCCACAATGCCTGTTCTTGCCTCTCTAGTCATCGGTTTAAACTCCACTGCCCTGCCCTCAGGTGACCAACCATCATCCCCACCCCATAAATTCCTTTGGAATTTTGAAAGTCCCCTTCCTGTTTGCTTGGTGACATGTGCCGTGGTCTCAGCACATCTTTCCAGGTGGCCATGCTTGCTCCATGCATCAGGCGATCCCCCCCTTCGAGCTTTTGAGCTGCTGGACCTTATCAGCATTTGGGGAGAGGAAGCTGTGTCCAGTCCTAGCTGTGCTTCAGCCATAGGAATTATGGGCAGATTTCATGATGCATAACAGAAAGGGCCCATGACCGAGACACATTGCAGTGCAGGGTCAAAGTGAAGGAGCTGTGGAACAAGGTGTGGGAAGCAAACCATTGTTCCAGTGCTGCGCCCACGAGCTGCCAGTTCTACAAAGAGCTGGATGCCATACTCGGCAGCGACCCCACTTCCACTGCGAGAGCCACTGGATGCTTCAGAGGCTCGCGTGCCAGTCTAAAGTGGACCGAGCCAGGAGGAAGAAATCTTGCACGAGGAGAGGAAGGGGGACCCAGAGGCCGAGGATGACTCAGAGGTCCGAGATGCATGCAGCCAGGAGCTCTTTCCTACCCCGGAGGAGGCTAGCCAGTACAGCTGTTGGATGTTGGCGAAGTGCAAACAGGAGAGGAGGCCCTTGGTAAGTGGATTTGAGTTTGGGAATTGCTGAAGCGAGTTGGGGAGGGGGTGGAGAAGGAGGGTTGCAGAAAGCAGGCTTGTCTCCCACCACCTGCCTAGTCTGAGCGGTGGAACAGGTTGTTGACTGACTCCCTCACTTCATGGGAATCTGCCTCAGATATCCGGGAAATTCTCATGGAGATACTGGGCAATCTGCTGCCGCAGGTCCTTCGGCAGAGCTGCTCTGTTTCTTGCCCCATTAATGATAACTTTCCCGTGCCACTGTGCCGTCACAAGGGAGAGTGGGACCATTGCTGCACACAAGCAAGCCGCATAGGGACCAGAGCAGAAGCTGTAGTCTTGGAGAAGACCCTCCCTTGATTCCCTGCTCACCCTCAGCAGCAAGATATCTTCCCTAATGATCACATCCTGTGGAAAGTGTGGGGACAGGAATGATTATCAGCCCCCCCCACCTACTCCCCAGTGCTGGCTCTCCCCAAGAGCTATGTGCCCTGTGTACAGCAGGGTCTGGGAAGAGTGATTTATCCTGGGGCTACTCACCATTTTGGAGGACTTGTGGTTCATGTGTGCTTGCCTGGGGTCAGCCAGTTAGTGACAGGTGTGTGAGTACTGGCTGTGTTTTAAATCACTGAATCAGTGTTCTCTGTGTTGCAGACAATACTGCTTCTGTAAAATGTTGCGTTTAAACTTCAGAGATGACCTTGGGAGCCCAGCCTCCCTCTCTGTTATCGGCAGCTGAACAGCTGCGCAGCATTAGAAAACGACGAAGAAGATCTAAGGAGGACTTTCTGCGTGATGTTATGATACACTCCGCCACTGAGAAACCGGAATTGAAGGAGTGGCGGGACAGCGAGAAGAGAGACCAGAAGGAGACCATGACATGCTACAATGAAGCCACAAAGCGGCTCTAAATGGAGTGCCAAGCAGACTCGCTCCAGGCAATACTAGCTCTTCAAACCGAGCAGCTCTGCAGCCGCCCTTCCCTGCAGCTGCTGTTGCAAAACTCTTTCCCATGCACGCCCCCCAGACACCACCAACACACTCTTATCAACCTCCTGGCTCCAGTCTATACCCATGGCTTTCCACTCCTCCCCCCTCACAGTCCAGCACTGCAGACTCACGCTACCCACTGCACTCAACACCCATCCCTCTGCAGTTTGCAGTTTCAGTCCCTGCTGAAGTACAGTACCTGCTGCATTGTACTCCAAAGGAGAAGGTTGGATATGATACTTGGACATACACAAATCTTTAGCTGTCCTGTGACCCCTCCTCCTCCTGGGACCTTCCCTTCCCTTGTCCCCCTCAGTGCTGATTTTTTGTGTGTGTTTGTTTTTGTTTCTCTCTCCTCCGGTGGTTGTCTTTTAATAAAATAATTGTGTTGGTTTGAAAGCAATCTTTGTTCTATTAATGGAAAGCAAAATGAGCCCTGCAAAGCAACATACAATTATGTTAAACCCACATCTTGTGCACCAATCACCACCTAGCATTATAAGCACTGCACTCCGGAGCATAGCAATAAATATTAGTGGCTTTCAGCTTCAAAGTGCTGCCTCAAGGCATCCCTGATCCTTATGGCCCTGCGCTGCACCCCTGTAATAGCCCTGGTCTCTGGCTGTTCAAACTCTGCCTTCCAGGCGCTGAGCCTCTGTGGTCCAGCCCTGAGTGAAGCTTTCACCTTTCCCTTCACAAATATTATGGAGCATACGGTACGCAGCTATAAGCATAGGAGTATTGTCATTGGCCAGGTCCAGCCTCCCATAGAGGCAGCGCCAGTGGACTTTTTTCTTCTGGTCAGGGAAGAAATTCCCTGCTTGCAGCTTTCTGAACAGGCCAGTATGCTGAAAGATGTGTGTGTCATGCACCTTTCCAAACCACAAGTGCCTGGAGAACCATTGAGAAATACCCCTTGCAATTAATGTGCTAGGTAGTCTGGTGTCATAATTGGAATATGCATGCCATCTGTTGCCCCTCCACAGTTAGGGAAGCCCATTTGTGCAAAGCCATCCACAATGTCACGTACGTTGCCAAGAGTCACGGTCTCTTGGCGCAGGATGCGATTAATGGCCCTGCACACTTTCGTGAACACAAGTCCAACATCAACTTTCCCACTCCGAAATTGTTAGCTACCGATCAGTAGAAGTCTGGAGTAGCCAGCCTCCACAGTGCAGTCGCCACACGCTTCTCCAGCTGTAGGGCAGCTCTCATTCTCATGTCCTTCCACCACAGGGCTGGGGCAAGCTCATCACACAGTCCCATGACTTTCCCATGTGGCTTTCCTCTGCAATTCTCCAGCCATTGCTCATCATCACAGACGTGCATGATGATGTGATCCCACCACTCAGTGTTTTTCCTGAGCCCAAAAGCGGCATTCCACTGTGGTTAGTACATCCACGAATGCTGCAAGAAATCTCGTGTCGTAGCTACTACACATGGCGAGATCAATGTCGCACTCCTCTTGCCTTCGTAGTTTAAGGAATAACTCCACTGCCATTTGTGACATGTTGGTACTAGCGAGCAGCATACTGGTCAACAGTTCGGGATCCATTCTTGCAGCCTGAAGAGGCAGGGCGCGCAATACAGAAACCGTTGAAAAATGGCACCAAATGTGGATGGAAGCGCGGGGATTGCTGGGATGCGAAGCAATGCATCACGAGGCATTGGGACATGGCCCAGGATGCCCCGTGACCCCCTTCGCCTTCCCACAACTCTTAGCAGCAGAAGAGGAAGAGGTGCTCTGGGGGATAGCTGCCCAGAGTGCACCACTCTGAATACCACTGCAAGTGCCACAAGTGTGAACATGCTATTGCGCAGGCAGCAGACAGTGTGAACACACAACAGCGGTTTCTCTTCAGCGCTCTCTGAGCGGTGCTGTAACTCTGCCAGTATAGACGTGCCCAAGGAAGCCTTAGCCATGTCTACACTACCACCTGAGTGACATAAATTTTATCAGCATAAGTGGTAGTGTGCACGGCACTACGTTGACTGGAGAGCTGCTCCTGCTGACATAGCTACCGCTGCTCATTGAGGTGGTTTTATTTCAACAGGAGAGCTTTCTCCTGTTGGCATAGAGCGGCTACACCAGCAATCTTACAGCGGCACAGCATCATCAGTACAGCAGTGCCACTCTGAATTCACTTGTGTGGATGTGGCCTTGCAGCTGGAGAAACTCTGGTAGCATGATCCTGACACAAACAAAAATAAAATGCAGAGAGCTTTTGGGTGAAGTGCTGGTTGGAAATAGACTTGGAACTGTGAGCAAAGCAACTGTCTCCTGCTGTTTGATTATTCCAGTTGTATTCAGGGATATAAGACTTCCTGCATTCTTTGTAAATAAACAAGGTTGTGTGTTTTTATTAAAAATAATAATAATAAAATAAAAAAAACCCTGACCAATCATTAATTTCTCCTGCTAACCAAAATAACCCAGTAGGCTTTGAAAATGGGCTAACCAGTCAAATTGGCAAGGGATACCAGTAATTACTTCCTTGTCTCGGACGTGTCCAACTATTATCCCCATTTTGCATATAGTGAAACCTAAGATTAAGTGACTCGTCCAAGGGCACATAGGAAGGCTGTGCTGGAGTGGGCTAGTACTCTAACCACTATATCATCTTTGCTCATAAATGAGTTTCTTAATGTCTCTAACTTCTTTTCCTTCTCAGGACTTTTTTTTTCTAGTTTGTTTTGTGGTAGAGTGACTAGAAATGGAGCTTGATAGATGAGGGTGTATTTTTTTTCATAAAATCACTCTTTAAAATAATGCAATGGTATGTTTTTGATTTTTCTTTCTTCATGCATCGCTGCATTTTTTTTTTTTTAAACCACTTTTCGGAATGATGCTCAAATGTCTTCCCGGGTGGCTACATTTAATGTAGAATGCAATAACGCATGAGTAGTTCAAAACTTTAAACTCAAAGGAAACTAATTTCACATTTACTGTATTTGTTACAAATCCATCTTTAGAATTTGATTTAATCATTTGGTACTTGTAATTGCTCGTATTTTCAAGGTTGCCAAACAAATAAATGTTTAGGAAGGCTTGTCTTAAAAGGACCGATCTTCCAAAAGAATTGAACTCCTAATTTAGATTATGTATGAAGTAAGATGAGGAGGACTGTTGTTTATCCCTAGCTCTTAACTAATCAAGGCAAGCACTATATATCTGTTGCTTTATAAGCAACAGATCTTTTCAATTAACAGTTGAGTGAGCTTAAGCTCAATTTTTTTTTTTTTTTTGGTCTACCTTTACTTGTTCAAAGAACAATTGCAAGGACTATCATACTTCAAGAAAGCATTGGGAAAGGTCGCTTTGGAGAAGTCTGGCGAGGGAAATGGAGAGGAGAAGAAGTTGCAGTGAAGATATTCTCTTCAAGAGAAGAACGCTCATGGTTTCGTGAGGCAGAAATTTATCAAACTGTTATGCTACGTCATGAAAATATCCTTGGATTTATAGCGGCAGACAATAAAGGTTAGTAAGCTTTTGATAACTTTTCACTTTTTATTGATTATATATGTACTCCTATTTCAAACTCTTCACGAGAATTGAAAATACAAATGCCACTTTCTGGATATTTCATGTTCTTTGATGCTTGTGGAAAGGTTGCTGCAAGTGTAATTGAGGATTACATGTGAGTTTTTTATGAAATTTGTTTTATTTAACTTTTTAATGACTGGTCATACAATTTACCTCAAAAAAAACAAACAAACAATTGACTGAGATCTCAAAACTAGGCAGCACACTATGTATAACCTGCACACAGACATACTAAGCCTCGTTTAAATGGAATTGTCTTGTCTAGTCAACTCAGTTTTATATAGTTACTCAACCATTTCTGTAAATCTGCTTGTCATATGGTCAATATGCATATTTTTGTGCTCTAACTTTCTGCTACATTCAAAACTCATCTGTACAACAGCCATGATTGCATCAACAATTATTGCACTCCTAGCAAGCTGTTTAGCCTCCACTCCTCCTTATCTTGTGACAAGTTAAGCAATTACTCCCCCGAATAAGATTTACTCCTTTTTAATTGAATTTTACTACCACAGTTACATATGGAGTAGTATACTACTCCCAGTTGAGCTCTGCTGTCCCTTTCCTTTATATAGTATAATATGACTGTATCTGTAATTAAACAGTCAGCTCCTGTAACTTAAGTAAAAGTCACACCCTAAAAATTGACAAGCAAGTTTTGGCTTCCAAGGGATGGGCAGCCTTCTATTTTGGGAAGGTGTCTAGACCTAATCCGGATATGACTTAGATTTTATTAAAGCATTACTAGAAGATTTTAACATTTAACTTCTCAGACTTGCAAAAACACCCAAGTTAAACCGTTCCTATCTTTTTCTTGGGAATAGATTTTTTTTTTCTTTTTTTCCCCTTTTGATGGGCAATATCAACATAGCATTTTCCATAGTTGTCATAGAACTAGTCAAAGCCCGATGCTAAATGTACCAAATACTAAAATGTCCCTAACATATCCTATCAAATTAGTTTCCCTAAGGAAAACTGAAGTGTACAAAGTTTGCTTAGAGTTCAATATGTTTTTCGGAACCTGCATTCAGTTTGTCAAACGTATCTGAAAGTCATTCACTTAAAATTTGGAAGGGTGAAGAGACCATTGCAAGTGAGGGACCTCTCATAATAAGAGTACAGACCATTCAGAAGTATTTAGAAAAAGAAATGGAGAATTTAAAATAGTTTTAACTACGAGAACACATGCAAGTCCATTGTGGGGGGGGCGTGCGGGGAGAATATTAGTGTGCTTCAGACCAAGGTGGTCCGAACCTCTACATGACTAATTACATAGATTAACCTTCTTATCATTCTACCTTCTTGTGATGTACTGCTAATGATGAAATATAAATATATATATTTCATCATTAGCAGTATATCACAAGAAGGTAGAATGATAAGGTTAAATAAATAAATAAATAAATAAATAAAGAATAATATATATAATTTTTATAAATAAAAAAGCTTGCAAATATTTTCTGTGGTGTGAAAAATAGGCCCAAGGTCAATAAATCTAACCACTAACCACCCTTCCCCCCCTCACGCCCCCCGAAAGAAGCTTGCGCCTCTGAGCAGAGATTTCATGTAGCAGTGTTACTTACTCATGCTCCGCACTTTTGTATAATGCTGTGCTGGCTAACTGCCTTCAGTTTCTTCTAAATTGCCTGCACTTGAGACCGAGTCTTAGCAGTTGTCCATGTTGAGTTTACCTCAGCTGTGCCCCCATAGCTCTTATAGTAGTTTATTTTAGTAGTAGTACTAGCTGTAGTTTAAAACTTTTTTTTTTATTTTTATTTTTTTTAAATTAATAGTTTTAAGGATTGTTACCCCCTGGATAGTTTCTCCCCTCTTCAGAACTTTGTTACTGGAAGGGCATGCATGCCCAGTTCTTCCTATCGTATCGGGAGGCAATCCTGGTATGTGATGAACGCTCCTGGTGCATCTTTTGCTTCAGGGAACTTCATGTTTCCAAAAAGTGCCTTTGGTCTAGCATGAAAATCTAGAGCCAGAAAAAACAGGGAGATCAAATTTTGGTTCCTCATGATGAAGAGCTTGCTGCACCATGTCTCTGACCCTGGCCAGGGTACCCCCCATATGCTGTTCTTCAAATAAGTCTGCTACCTCTACTGTCTCCGAGCCGCACTCCTCGAGGACATTTATGAGAGGAGTCTTGGGTTTTCCTCTTTGGACTTCCATAGGCCAGGCCCAAAGTTGTCCAGGTAGGAATCTGCCTCAAAGAAGTCACAGTTGCTGATAAGTCCAGCCACTTCGGCACCCATCAGACTCTGACCTGGTCCCACGTGGCTGATGGTTCCTCAGGTACCCAGGGTACTGTTAAGCCTAAAGACTTCAAAATGTCAGTCTCTGATAGGCCACCAGTACCATCAGAGGAACGGGGCATCACAAAGAGCTTTACTGCTACTCACTCAGTACTGAAGAAGATCGCATGGGCTTCATCTGTACTCCACTCAGAGCATTAGAGATTCACGGTACCATCAGCTCCCTCAGCTACCATTACTTCGGCTCAAGCCATGAACATGATACTAACCACACTCCAGTACCACAGGAGTTTCATTTTTTTTCCCAAAGACCTAGCCGTGTCCAAGATGCCCGAATCACCACTGCTCAGCTTCAGTCTTCTTTTGGCACCAATGTCCACCTGATCCCTGGACACCTGTCCAGTACTGACAGTTTTAGCTCCGGTTTCTTCTGGTGCTCCACTACTTCATCAGAATCCTCCTCTTCTAAATCACTCTGAAGATCTTGACTTGGTCTCTCAAATATCTGTCCAAGACTCTCCTCTCCATCTCTATAGAAGCTCTTTTCCAGAGGTTTCTGAGGAAATTGAAATCACTTGTGAGAGATGTCCACAATCTTGCTGGTATCAGCACTCGTGGATGTCTCCACCCAATCCATGTGCACCACCCACTTGGCCATACTGGGACCCTTGGGTGACCTATCATCAGCAATTAACTAGTGCCTCAAGCACTACCCATCTCAGACATAGACAACCTCCATCACCCTCCCTATCTAGGAGACCAGAACTTCAGGAAGAAACCTCTTGAGGAACAGGAAACTCGGGCTGATGAAGAGGTCTCTCCACCAGTCAACATCTCTTCTTCCTGCCTGGATGAAGCAGTTCTGCAACCTCCACCATCTGTGGCTGCTGATGTCTTGGAACCGCCAGAGTTTAGTAAGAGTTGCAGATTCTTTGCAGATCTCTTGAGGAGATTAAAGAACCACATCATAAGCTGCCTGACATCCTTTATACAGCTTCATCTGCTCACATTCCCCTGCCTGTTAACCTTTGTAGAATCCAGGAGGGCCTTGTTATCTGGCACACCCTGACCACAATTTTGCCAATGTGCAAGACAGTGGATAAAAATATTATGTCCCCCTCTAAGGGCTCAACATTTTTATTTTCTTGTCCCTCTAACTCCTTGGTGGTCAAGGTGGATAACAAATGTGGAAGGCAGCACCGAACTATATCTACACCCTATGATAAAGATCATAAGCACTTCGACCTGTTGAGCAGAAAATCATATTTGGCATCTACTTTACAATTTAGAATTGCCAACTACCAGACATGGATGGCAAAGTACAACATACAGATTATACCGAGCTGAACTTCTTTATTGAGTGTTTTATCAGCAGAACACAGAGATCAGTTCTAGGCAATTATTGCAGAAGGCCAACTGCTCACCAGAATATCTCTGCACAGTGGCGTAGCCAGGTTCTAACATCAGGGGGAGCGAACACATATAAAAAAAGGCGCCACCCGCCGCCATATCAAATTACTAGTTACATACTTTTAAATTTGTTATACATATTTGTTTTGTACTTAAAATAAAAACACAAGAATGATATTGTTTTATAAGTATGTTATTTTGCATTTAAAATATAAAAAAGGTTTACAGTATTGTATATAAAATCAAAACAACACGTGTTATTTACTTATTTTATATTTCAAAGATATGATCTATGAAGCAACTACAACAGCCTCTTTCGTCTAAGCTTCATTCTAGCAAAGTTTTATCTATTACTTTATTATAATCTACTTCAGTAGCCAATTGTCTTTCAATGGAGAGCAAAACTAACCCAGACAATCTGTCTTCACCCATTGTAGAGCACAGGTAGGACTTTATAAGTTTTTAAGTTGGGTAAAGGATCGTTCTGCAACTGCGCTACTTATTGGCAAGGTCAGAAAAATGTGGTACAATCTCGAAAGGTTAGGATAAATGGTGAGGTAATATGGGGGGGGCGGGGCAATATATATCAAGGTGGGTGAGGTAAAATATTTTTTATTGGACCAGCTTCTGTTGGTGAGAGAGACGAGCTTTGAGCTTTCACAGAACTCTTCTTCAGGAAGAAAGAACTCCGTGAAAGCGCCAAAGCTTGTCTCTCTCTCCCCAACAAAAGTTGCTCCAATAAAAGATATTACCTCACCCACCTTGTGGCTCTAATTTCCTGGGAACAACAGGGCTACACCAACACAGCATACAAAAATGCAAGATTCACATGAACAGCACAGAGTGACCACCATCACATCAGGACACTATTTTCACGATCATCACACCAAGGAAGTAGCACCAGCACAATGAGATAAATTATAGCCACATGTGCATGCCAAAAATTCACAGTACAAGCACACTGGGATCTACACAGCAGGATAGTGATCTCAGTCTCTGAGTCCATCCCCACTAAACTGAGTCCAAAGGTTCAGCTAAACACAAGGGCACCTGCAAATAGCTGTACTAACAGCAGGATCTACACTGGCACAATAGGAGGAGTTGCAGGGCACTAATTCCCAATCCCAGTGCAAGGCAATATGGGATCCAGGTCCTTAGAACCAGAATTTGTACTCACAGGAGAGTGGGATGAAATTAGAGAAGTTACAGAAGGCAACTCCCAAGAAACAAGGCACTTGACCAAATAGCTGGGTGGATGTTAAACAACCATCTCCAGCCATTGTGTGCAGCAAGTGAATGACAATTAATAAATTAATGACCACCATCACCAGAGAATTACTCAATCCTGGGACTCAGCAATACCCCCCCCCCCCAATATGATCACAAGACAAGCCCTTCGCTTAGGAGACAATTCAGGTTTTCCCCTGATAGAGGGAAAATCAGGCTACCTCTCCCTTCCCCTGGACTTGTTTGCCAGAGCACATGGACTAAACGCATATAATGTTTTCACCCCTCAGCTCACAGAGAGCACAGCAGATAGTTCCAGCCGTCCCTTGGGAGACAATTCCATCCACACCCCCAAAGCAGAGATTGTACTGCTATGAAGATTTCCCCTGATAGTTTTCCTCTCCTACCCCACCCCACCCCACCGCCTCTTCCCTTTCACCCCTCACCCCCTTAGAGGCAGTCTCCCAGATGCCAGGGAGGGGGAACGAAGCGTGCTACATGGCCACTGTCTCTGAGAGGCAGGCGTCTCTGTCTGGGCAGGGAGGGTAAGCAGGGACACCACACCCCACAGGAGACGCACCTCCCCCCCATGCCTGTCCTGGTCCAGCTGCCCAGCAGGGGCTGGTACTCTGTCTCTCTGTGCTGTGGGGGTGCAGGGGATGTTTTTGGAGATGCCTCTGGCCTAGCCCCCTGCCCCCCACCATGCAGACAGCCATCCCACCAGCAGCCAGGTGCTGGCTCTCACAGCCACCTGGGGGGGTTTCCAGTCTCTTCCCTCCCCCCCCCCCCAACAAGAAAGACCACCTTTGAAATACACTTACCAGCTGCTGCTACTGGCTGCCTTTAGTTTGGTGAGAGGTTAGGTGCTGCTGCTGCAGAGCCAGAGAAAGCACACCTGCCACTGCCACAGTGCCACAAGGAGCAGGTAGGAGAAGGTGGGGCTGCACCTCACCGGTGGGGTCTCTTAGCTCAGCCCCTGCTTCAGGAGCAGTTCCCCTCGCTGATTGGCTGGTGGCCAAAACCCAGCTAAACAGCACTCCCCTAGCTACCCTACTGCCCGGCTTTTGAAAAACGTGCTGAGGGGAAGCAGCGGCTTCCCTTGCACCCCTCCAGCTACGTTACTGTCTCTGCAGTCCTCTCAATACTGCTGCTTGTTCCATTTCTATGGCCATAGCTCTAAAGAGGGCCTCCTGGCTTCAGCTCTCAGAATTTCCAAAGGAGGCCCACCTTGTGGTCGAAGACCTGCTTTTTGATGGCACTAAACTTTTCGCTGACAGCATGGATGAATCTCTGCACATGTTAAAGTACTCTAGGGCCACTTTGCATTCTCTGGGATCGATAAACCTACCCACAAAAGAAAGTTTAAGTTCGAGACGGCACAGAGATCTTGCCCTGCTCTATTTTCAAGCTCCCAGGGATCATGAACCCATATGCAAGAGACCGAGGTTTCAAAGGAGAAAACCACTCACTTCCAGACCTTGAACCTCACAACCTTCCACCTGTAAGCACCAATTTTGACACACTGATCAAGGTCCTGTGCTACCATAATCTTTTTATACCAACTACAATGGTTCACCTGTTTTTTCCTCCCTTAAGTAACTGCCTTTAACACTTGTGGCAAGCTTGGGAATTTATCGTTAGGGGCAAGTTGCATTTTTTGAAATCCTCTCCATGGGGTACTCATCTACTTCACTTCTCTTCCACCTGCCAACCATCTTGCCCTGTCCCTCTTCAGGGACCCCTCTCACATGCACCTTCTAAGACCGGAAATAGACTCTCTCCTATACTTGGGTGCTATAGAGCCAGTTCCCCGGCAGTATAGAAGGAAGGAGTTTTATTCCAGATACTTCCTGGTGCCAAAATAATGGCGATTGGAGGCCCATTCTAGATTTAAGGCTATTCAGCACCTTTGTGGAGGCACAAAAAATCGAAATGGTAACACTTGCAGGAATAATTCCATCACCGGAGCAAGGGTATTGGTTCTCAGCCCTCAACCTTCAGGACGTATATTTCCATATAACGATCCATCCATCTCACAAAAGGGTCATGATCTATTGTCGGTCAGTACAGGATGCTTCTTTTTGTCTTCTCATCTGCCCCAAGGGTCTCTTAGAAAGTTTTATCAATAGTAGAGGCACACCTTCACAGAGAGGAATTCTGGTATTCCCTTACCTAGATGATTGGCTTCTGAAAAGTTGTTCCAAGTAAAACACTTCACTAGCAACTTGCAAGGCCATAGACCTTCCTCAAACTGGGCCTACAGTTGGCTATTCAGAAATATCCACCTTGACCACTTTACGAAGGTTAGAATTAATAGGAGCTTAGCTCAGTTCAATAGCAGCAAGAGTCTGTCTCTCAGTGCATTGATTTGTGGCCCTATCTGACATGGTCAACACAATCCAGATCAGCCCTCAAACTTGGGTCAGGGACTGGCTTCAGCTGTTGGAACATAGCAGCTGGTGGTTCCATTATAGACCATGCAAGACTGCGACTACTTTGCCTTCAGAGGTGGTTCAGGACTGTTTAGTCGCTGAGCATGTAGTCTAAATGCACTGCTTTCCATACATCTGTGCAGGAGTCTTTTTTTTTTTTTTTTTTTCCCCCCACCATTCCCTGAAGAATGTTGTAACGATGGATGCATCCCTGTTAGATTGGGGAGCACATTTGGACACCCACACAGCCCAGGGCAGGTGGACCTCAAGAGGAAACTCTGTACATCAACCACCTAGAACTCAAGGCAGCCAATAGGTCAGTCTCCAATTTTTACCATTGAACAGGGCAAACACATAAAGGTCACGAAGGACAACATGTCATGCATATTCTATATCTGCTGACAAGGAGGGACTCTCTGCACCAAAGCTGTCAAGCTTTGGAATCGGTGCATATGCAATCAGATTGTCCTCACAGCCGCTTACCTTCCAGGAGCTTAGAATGTGACTGTGGATACAGTCAGCAGGCACTTCTCTCAAGAGCACAAGTGGAAGATGGATTCCATTGTGCTTCACCACATATTTTGGCAGTGGCGCACCATTCAGGATCCTCCTCTTCAACAAGTCCAACCTGTTTAATGAAAATACAGATGAACCTCTGCATTCCTTAAAACAGTGTGTAAAGACTGCACAAAAGTTTTTGTCTACAGCAAATTTTTCCTCGTGGTTTAGAGATAATAGACATCTCAAGAGTATGGTCTTCTGTTTTTAGTGAAGGACTAGAGAACTGGTGGAAGCTTTCTTGGCCATCTTTTGAAGGGTCATGGTGTCTGATTATTTCTAATATCTTTTCTACCAAACATTTGTGTAACGTTTAAGACTGGACCTCAACTGTCCCTGGTACCATAGACCAAGAGCTTTGTTGGCATTGATACTGGCATGAATATAGCAAGATCTGACTTCACTGTTTTCCGCTAGCAGAAATTGGTGGGTTTGACGCAGATGCAGCTCTCTCCTTTTTTCTCAATTTGAAGATTTTCTACTTTTAAAATCTCATAGAAAGCCAAAAACCTCTGGCCTCCCTTAATATCCGCAGAGGAGTCTAAGAATCTTGTAGACTTTGGTACCTTTCCTTGAGATTTCAGTTTTGTTCTTTGGAAACTGAATCCTTTCAAGGTCCTGTTCATCAGCATGTCTGAAAGACTAAGGACCTTCCTTTTCTTGCCTTTCTTTCCCTCTTACTTTGCTTTTTGAATTAAGATCAGGTATATTATACATATGTCATGTACAGAGTCCTTAGCACAAAGAATTTATACTCGGAAGGTAGTGCAGAGTATGGTTGCCATAATAGGAATATGTTGAGGAATGGTAGGGGTTTTTCTTTTTCTTTTCTTTTTAAGGAGAGAAAGGGGCTTGTTTTACAATAAGGATAAAGTTATCTGAATGACTCCCACTATTCAAAGTGGGTTTTTTGTTTTATTTTAAAAACATTAAGGAAGCCTATTCAATGGCAGGATTGCTTTGTCTGGTTTAAAAACAAGAAGTCTTGCAACTGACATGTTTCTGCTCTCTGGGTCAAAAGAAGAAAAAGTCCAGTGAAAGACTGAAGATTCAAGTTTCACATTCTGAATTCCCTTCATACTGTATCTTCTGTGTTTATTTTTTAATCTTTGAGGTTCCTGGTATTTGGTGTCCACTGATCTAAATCTGTGGCAAATTTGCACGTACCTAGTGCATGCCATCTCTAGGTCTGAGAAAAGTGAGTGTGCATTATCGCCATCTTGTAGAACTGTTTAGCCCACAGTCATGCAGCAAGCCAGTGGCAGTGATTAAAAAAAAAAAAAAAACAAGCAGGTTGCTTGGTTCCAAGTTCTGTGTTCTAATTTCTATGTGCTTTTGCCTTCTCAGAAAAGGGAATGCCATTTCTTAATCCTTTGATACTAATACATGTTGTCCCTTCATTGTCTGTAAACCCTTCTCCCTTCTAGAATAGGGGAGAGAAGTCCCAGGAATGTGGAATGTTAATTGTAAGAATGGCCTTTATTTTTTTTCCCCCTCAGCTCCCTTCCACTCATATTTTGCTGTTTATTTTTCTGTTTTTCCCCCCCCCCCCTTTTATGGAAATCTCAACTTGAGAATGGACAGAGTGGTCAGTAGAATCCAGAATCTTGTTATTTGCACTGGTGTTACTGTCTGGAGTGGATGTGGGAGGAGAAGACTAATCCGTATATAATGGCAGACTTGGGCCATGTGAGCCACCTGCCTCTCCTGAGATGAGAATCAGGCTTGTACACGTGTTCCCTCGTTGCAGGCAGAGGAAGTAGCCAAGAAAGCAGATCTTTGCTTGTTCTTTATAATTTGGAGATTTGTCTCCCAAAATGAGGCTGACTGTTGCTTACAACTGGAAGGAGGACAACTGGGATGAGCAAGGACTGAAGAAATTTGGCTAGCAGCTGAGCGCAGGGGAAGTTGGCAAGGTAGGGAGGCAGGGCCGGTACAAGGATATTTTGCACCCTAGGCAAAACTTCCACCTTGCGCCTCCCATCCCCACCCCTCCCCCCGGAGCATCGCTTATTATAAACTTGCAAAAATGATCACTACATAATATGGCATTGTTCATTAGAATTAATACATATTCGGCTTGAAAATTTATTAATTTCATTATTTAGACTACATATTTAATGAAAATAAATGAATAACCTGACAGGGTGTGGGGCTTGCTTGGGGCAGGGGTGTGTGGCAGGGGTTGGCTGGAGATGGGTGTGAGGGGCTGGCTGGCTTCGGGAAGGGCAGGGTATGCGGGGCTGGCTGGCTTTGGACACGGGGGTGCAGCAGGGGTTGGCTGGAGATCGGGGGGCTGGCTGGCTTTGGGCAGGGCAGGGGATGCGGAGCTGGGGTGCGGGGTTGGCTGGCTTCGGGCACGGGGGTGTGGGGCTGGCTGGCTTTGGGCACGGGGGTGCGGGGCTGGCTGGCTTCGGGCAGGGCAGGGGATGCAGGGTTGGCTGGAGACGGGGTGTGGGGCTGGCTGGCTTCGGGCACGGGGGTGCGGCAGGGGAAAGCAAAAAAAAAAAAGAAAAAAAAAAAGCCGGGATCGCGATCTTAAAAAAAGCCGCAATCGCGATCTGCGGCGGCAGTTCGGCTGGAGGTCCTTCACTCCCAGGCGGAGTGAGGGACCGTCCGCCGAATTGCCGCCGAATACCTGGAACTGCCGCCCCTGTCCGGAACGGCTGCCCCAAGCACCTGCTTGAGAAGCTGGTGCCTGGAGCTGGCCCTGGACGGGGGTGTGGGGCTGGCTGGCTTGGGGCATGGGGGTGCTGCAGGGGTTGGATGGAGGTGCGGGTGTGGGGCTGGCTGCAGGCAGGGCAGGGGGTGTGGGGCTGGCTGAGGGCAGGGTGGGTAGGTACCAGGGCCGTCCCTAGATATTCTTGGGCCCTACGCAGCCCCCCCCCCCCGTGTGGGGGGGTGCCCCAGGCCTCCGTGGGGGAGGCGGGAGCAGAGGGGGAGGCCCGGCTTCCGTGGGGGGGGGAACGGCTTCAATGGGGGGGCAGGCCTCTGGGGAGTCGGGGCTGGCTTGGGGGGCGGCAGGAACCACCCCCCAGCACTCACCGGCGGCGCGGCTGGGGCCGGGTCTCTGTACTTCTTGCTGCCGGTGAATGCAGCCCCGGCCTTTGTGCAGAGCTCAGGGGAGTGGGGGCAGGGCTGGGCCCTGGGGAAGAGACAGAGCAGCAGGGAGCAGCGCAGCGCCCCTGGCGGCCGGAGGAGGAATGACATCACTTCCCAGCCGGCCGGAGCTGATCAAAGAGGGTTACACATTTAGCAGGTGGCGGGTGAGCATCCCAGACATTTTGGGCACCGCTTTTTGGCGCCCTCAAATCTTGGCGCCCTAGGCGGCTGCCTAGTTTGCCTAGTGGATGCACCGGCACTGTAGGGAGGGGGTGTTATACAAAGGGAAAAAACTGAGGAAAAAAATTTTACTGTGCTTCTGGCAAGTTACTTTTTTGTTTGCCTATATCTATTTGTCTTGTCTTTTAGATTGTAAACTGTTTGGGTTAGGGACTGTCTTCTATGCTGTTTGTTCAGTGTCTAGCACAGAAGGCTCCAACACTTGTAGGAGGCCTTCAGGCACTGTTGGAATAAAAATAGAAAACATAATGATCTGATTACATGGAGCTCATTATAAAATGTAACTCCAACTTTTATAGTTGGTACGTTTAAAAAAAGCAATTTGGTTTGCTGGGCAACTTTATTTACATCTAATATCTTATTTTGCAGACAATGGTACATGGACTCAGCTCTGGTTGGTGTCAGATTATCATGAGCATGGATCACTCTTTGATTACCTAAACAGGTATACCGTTACTGTGGAAGGAATGATAAAGCTAGCTTTGTCCACTGCCAGTGGACTTGCACATCTTCACATGGAGATTGTTGGCACACAAGGTAACTTTATAAGGGTTGTGTCTCATGTGACCTTATTATCCTAAAAGGAAATGGGGCATTTGGAGACCTATTTCCATAGTGAAAATTATCAGGAGAATTATAGGAAAGATCTAGCAATTGAAGACCTTGTCCATATTTGAGTTTGTCTGCTGCTTGATATGGTATCATTTGAATTGTTGCACAAATGTGTAGTTATATTTGGTAATGGGATTAAGCTGAATGTGTATAGCCTCTTACACCTGCTGTGCAGGTATATCCATCTGCAAAAGTGGACAATTTCTTAAAATTGTAAATTAATCTGCAGATCATGTATTATCTGGCAACAAAATGTGACTAGTTTAATAGCTGTTTGAGTGGGGTGTTGCTTTTTTGTTTTTTTTAGATTTTTTTTTTTTAAGAATATCTAAAAGACCCTTATGTAGTATCCCGGTTCTTCTTAGATTGCTTGTATGTCTATATATTTCACTCTAAGTGCATGTACACCCAGTGCACCCAAGCTAGGGGCTTTTGGTCAGTAGTACCTGTTGGGACAGCTGTCCACCTCCCTCTGTTTGTTCTCACAACGCATGGTTGCAAGTTCCAGTGGTGCCTCAAAGCACAAGACGGGCAGCTGATATGCTCACTTTCTTCTGTGAATAGTGAGTTAGTATGTAGTTAGCCTTGACTTTTATAGTGTTTCCTTTGTTCTCCTTTTTAGACTTTTTTTTATTTCTGTTCCTGGAGTGATACTTGCTACCAAATAGTCATGCATAAGTCCCTGGGCTTTAAGAACTGTCTGTCTTGTAAGGAAGTCCTGCCTGTTAATGAGCATACTAGATGCCTTATCTGCCTAGGTGATGACCATGTTGTGGACAGATGTTTAGTTTTCCTATCTTTTTGTAAGAAGACTTCAAAATCAAGAGACTCCTGTCTCAGGGGTTACTCATGGAGAGGAATATATGCTTGACCACCAATCCAAGCCTTTCTTGGACAGATAAGTGAAGTGCATTGCCTCCTAGAAGTTCTCTGGCAGCTGTTTCTACTCAGCTGCTCCTTCACTGAAGCCCTCAACCTCTGACAGAGGGAGAAGAGGTACTGGTCTTTTGTCCTTGGGCCAGGCATTAAGGGCCCCAAGACATCCAGCTCTTCAGAGCTCAAGGGTAGTTCAAGATCCAGAAAGGATCCTCACACACCTGTTGGGGACTCCACCATTGTACCTCAGCTGAAATGGTACCCCAGAAGCTGTTTGGTACCAAGCTACCTTCAAGAGCACTACAGCATTGCTTGCCAGTACCATCTATATTGGCTCATTGGCATAGGTACTGATGAAGCAGGTACCTACTGTACTATCTACTCTTCAGGTACAAATGACCCCAGCACAGAAACCACTGGGTACCGTCAACGCCTCCAGCAATTATGGGAGCCAGAGACTTACTCTGTATGTTGGCACCAGACTTTCCTATGCAGGCCACTCAGACAGTGGCCTCAGTACTGGCAAAGCCAATCATATCTCTGAAACCTTCAAATATAAGGGCTCCAGGTACACCTACTGGCACCACATGAGCCTTACCAGGGGAGTATTTTTCCTGCAGAAGTTGCCCAAGAAAACCTTTAGACTGTTGATTAGATTACACACAACTGGGACTGGGTGAGTAGCTTTAACCATCAATGAAGGATTGTTGGACCATGCCAAGCTTCTCCGGCACAGACTTCAAAGAAAGTGGATTGTTGCCACCAGATGCCATTTCTTCAGTCATCCTGCTCCAGGTACTGTGGTGGTGGGAGCAGAAAACAAGAGGTCGAAGCAGGGACATTACAAATTACAAAAAGACTAGGAGCCAAAGAGGACTGATTCCTTTGGAAGGAAGACTTATTCTGCATCTAGCCTCCAAATGAGAATCACTAACTAACAGACTTTATTATTGAAATATGACTTTATTAGCTGGGCTTTACTGAACAGTGTATGGAGGAGGAGTTTAAAATCTATTGTCACTGAAGGCCAGCTAGTAGCCAGGACATGACTGCAGTCAGCTCTCAATGCAGCAGCTATAGCCTTCAGATCCATGGCAATTTTTACCATGCAGAGGTCTTTCTGTCTCCACACACAACATATACCAAAGGAAGCCCTAACCACTGTTGAGGGCCTGCCCTCTGGTGGGTGCCACCTCTTCAGCAAGAAGACTGAGGAGGCTTTACACGCCATAAAGAATTGAGAGCAACATTAAGGTTACTAAGAATGTATGCCTCAGCCCCAAAAGAAGGCAGTATAGGCCTCAATACCATTGACAGCCTAGCTTCCAGCCTAGGAAAGCTGATTCCTTGAAAGCAGGATAAGTTTCTACTAAGAAAGTCATAGGCTTCTGCATCAACAGGCTTTACCTATCAGGCTCCACCAACATCAAGGCAGCCAATTTGACTGCTTCAGCAAGAGCAGAGCTCTAGTCATTTTAATCTTCCCTATCTGTCTGATTTGAAAGCACCACACCCTACACAGTATTGCAGTAATATTTGTACAAAATATGCCTTGAGTTATTTTGAAAATTAAATACTTGCTAGTCAATATAATAAGGAAATGTATGTAGCAAAATTATATGCAGTTATGAATCCTGCCCCTTTCTTTCCCCCTGTGGTACAGTTAGCACATGTTCAAAAGCAGACAGAACTGCCTTAGCAAAAGTTGTTAAACAGATCTATCCTAAACAAAGGACTGTGTTTACCTCAATTACATATAGTAGTAAATAGGGTCCTCAAGACAGCTGTGGAAGGAGATGGCAGGAAACCAAACAATTTGCAATTGAGTAAACACAAATGTGTGACGAAAGAGAGCATGGAGCCTTGTTCACCACCAGATTCCATGTTGCCTTCCTCATTGGATAAACTTTACTTTGAGGGTTAACCTTCAGAAGAATCTACTTCACAGGTTCACTGAACTATAAACTTAAGGTTTTCTGCCCCTTTATCTCTTTGACCTAAGAAGAGACCTTTGGGCCTCTGGGAGAGAGCCTGATCGAGGAGCGGTTCAGTCACCATCCTGCTGGAAGACTGGGGGTGAAAAAGGCCATCTTAAATAAAGTCTTGAACCAAAACTTGCTAGATAAAGTTTTAGATGTAGATACATGTTTTCACTTTTATTTGCTGGTAACCATTTCTAAGTTACCTTCTACTTGAATTGACTTAAAAACCTATCTTCTGTTTTGTTTTTAATCTAAACCAATTCAGTGCTGCATTTAAACTGAACTGTTTGGTAGCTCCAATTCAAGTAACAAACTGTTGAATATTGACTCCTTTAAAAGGGCAATTAACCTTAATATCCCTCTGATTGTTCCAGTGCAGGGCTGGATTTTTCACTTTGTGGGAAAACTGGGCTGAGGAGTGTGTGGAGTCACCATACCAGTTGTTAACCAAGGGTGGTGGAAGCCAAGAGAAATCAGTAGTGTTACAGGCAGGCTTCAGGATCCAAAGCATTGGACCAGGTCTGCCCAAAACTTAGAGTCCATGTTTGTTGCTGGCTGTGGCCATCCCAGGTGGAGAGTCAGAGGGGCAAGGGATTGTGAGGCACTTGTAAATCCAAGAGGTGGCAACTCTTCACTGCTCTAGGTTGCACCCCAGAATGTGACTGTCCCCTTCTTTGGGGAATCTGTTGTACCTCAATGTCTGGAACTCCATAACCATTGATTGGTGGTTCCAGACAGTCTATGGCACTGGGATACACAATCCAATTTCAGTCCTTGCCCTACCTCACCCACCTTTCCCTTTCTTATTCAGGGACCATTTTCGTGAGATGGTACTGCTTTGAGATACAGTGTATTCTAGCTCTCAGAGCAGTAGAGATTGCTTTACAGCACGTGGGAAGGGGTTTCTACTCCTGATATTTTTTTCATACCCAAAAGGGGGACTGGTGGTGGGGGAGGGGTCTGAGGACTACCTTGCAACCAAGAAAATTGAACCTCTGGGCACAAGTTTGGGACTCCTGCATTTGGAACGACAGCACTATCAAAGCTTCATGTCGCTTGACGTGCAGAACATGGTGGTGGATCACCTCAGGAGGTATTTAGTTGAAAAACAAAGTAGGGCAGATATTCAACAAATAGGGGTTCCCCAACATAGATCTGTTTGCAACCAAGAAAACAAAATATAACTTCTGCTCCAGGGCCATCCAGAACCCAGGATCACTAACACATGTATTCCTATTTTCCTGTGATCTAGAAGTACTGTATGATTATTAGCGTTATCAGAAAGTTGAAACATAACTGACTGGAATGATTAATAGCCCTGGGATGGCCACGGCATTATTCATTCTTTGATCTTCTAACCCTATCACTACAACCTCCAATTACTTTATTGTTGCTCAAGGACAGTCTCTGAATCATGACTAAATTGTGCACTCTGATCTTCAGTCTCCATCTCAATGTGGATGGTGAGTGTCTAACTGCATTGGAGAGTGTGTGTTCACATAATGTCCAAAATGTCCTCACTAGCAGCAAGAGTCAAAAGTAGAACCACTTTAATAGTTAAGTGGGAAAAATGTGCCACTTGCACCCATCAGTCTCCAGTCAAGGTGCAGGTCCAAGTTATGTTAAAATAAGGCTGGAGGGTTTTTGTTTTTTGTTTTAATCTCACCTGACAGCCATCTCTTGCATTCACCCTCCTCTCCAGGCATGTTCAATATTCTCCCATCCCATGGTAAGAATATTTTTAAAAGGCCTCATAAGGGTTTACTCACTAACAGGAATCTCTTTCCTGGGACATTAATTTGATATTAGCAGGATTTATCACCTAAGACAGCTTTTCCAGTTGTAATAACAGTGGGAGAGCTGCAAGCTTCAATAGCAGGACCCCCCCCCGTTGCTGTTCAGGGCAAGTGTTCCTGTATTTCCCCTCCGTGGTCCACCAATGGCACCACTCTAAGCTCCCAGCTTATCAACGGTCACCGCTTGGATAGAGACCCATGTCACTCTCCCTCTTGACCAGGGCTTTTTCCCAGATGCTCAGTTTTCTGCATACACTGTAATATCCCCATAAGCCAGACTATGTGCTAGCACAGGCCTGCACAACTCGTAAAGTGGCGAGGGCCATATTACTCCAAAGAAAACAACTGAGGGCTGAAACCCCCGAGAGCCGCCAGCCCCCCCCAAAACCCCCCCCCCCCCCCCCCCCCACTGCGCCACCCGCCCCACGGAAACAACCCCCCCAGCGCTGCCGAAACAAACACACACACACACACACACACACACACCCCAGCGCCATCTGCCCTGCGGAAACAAACCCTCCCCCAGCGCCACCCCACCGAAACAGCAGTATTGAACCTCGGTAATTTGTTATAGCGGGCCCCTAAGGTAGTATAATTAAGGTAAAAGAAAAATGTCTTTTTGCCAGAAGTAGAATAAGATCTCTCTTCCCCCTCCCCCCCCCCCACTTTGTAATTAATTGCCCTGTTGAGTGAATAAGGAAGGTGTGGAAGGCAGGCACCTCCAGACAGCTGCATCCCTTGGAGAGGGGAGGGCAGGCTCTAGGATTTTTGCTGCCCCAAGCAAAAAAATTTTTGGCTACCCTCCCCCCCCCCTTTTTTTGTGCCCCTCTGCCCCCGGCCCTGCCCCAACTCCACCCCTTCCGAACCCCTTCCCCAAATCCCCAGCCCCGCCTCCTCCCCCGGTGTGCCGCATTTCCCCCCCACCATTGCTTCCTGTGGGCCCCCCGTGACCTCCCGCCCTAGCTCACCTCCGCTCCGCCTGCTCCCCGGGTGTGCTGCCGCTCTGCTTCTCCCCACTCCCTCTCAGGCGAGGAGGGCGGAGAAGTGGAGCAGCGGTGCGTTCAGGGGAGCAGGCGGAGCGGAGGTGAGCTAGGGTGGGAGGGCGCAGGAAGTAACAGGGAGGGGTAGAGGAACCACTCCCTGCTCCAGCTCACCTCCAGTCCACTGCCGCCGCCTCCCCTGAGTGCCCGCCGCTCGACTTCTCCCTCCCTCCCAGCCTTGCTGCGCGAAATAGCGGTTTCGCGTGTGGCAAGCCTGGGAGGGAAGGGGGAGAAGCGGAGCAGTGGTGCGTTCAGGGGAGCAGGCGGAGCAGAGGTGAGCTAGGGTGGGGGGCACAGGGAGGAACCGGGGGGGGGTAGAGGAACCACTCCCTGCTCCAGCTCACCTCCGCCCCACCACCGCCGCCGCCTCTCCCAAGTGCCCCGCCGCTCAGCTTGCATGAAACAGCTGTTTCGCGTGTGGCAAGCCTGGGAGGGAGAGGGGAGAAGCAGAGTGGCGGTGGCGCACTCAGGGGAGCAGGCAGAGCGGAGGCAAGCTGGGGTGGCGGGGGCACTTTTTCCCCATGCCCCGGAGTTGGCGCCTATGATGGCTGGCGCCAGAATGCCACCCCTAGAAATGTGCTGCCCCAAACACCTGCTTGTTTTGCTGGTGCCTGGAGTTGGCCCTGGGAGAGGGGATGGGAGCCAGACCAGATCAGTAGAACAGGTCAGCCACCGATTCGCTGCTCGCCTCCTCAACCCCCCTCCCCTGGCTCGCCTACTCCCTCCCCGCCACTGCCCGCCCGCCCGCCTACTCCCCCCCCCTCCTTCACCTGCCGCTTGCCTACCCCCCCCCCCCCCCCCCGTGGGCTGCACAGTGAGCCCACCTACTCAACCCCCGCGGGCTGCACAGTGAGCCCACGCGGGCCGCATGTTATGCAGGCCTGTGCTAGCATCTGCACTCTGTTTTCTCTTCAAAAGCTATGAACAGCTGTAATTACCACCCAGCACTTTCTAAGCAAACACATTCATTCCACATAAAAGCTTTGCAGAGAAACTCTCTCTCTTCCTCCCCCCCCAACCTCCTCCCCTCCAACCCTATACACATGATAAAATAGCTTGCCAGCGATCATCCCTGTACCCTCACCCCCTGCAACTCCATCGAGGGCTTGGATCAGTGTCAGTCCTTCCAATCCTTCTGCAAGGATTGCTTCCCCTCCTTCTGGGACAGAACTTTCTGTCCATTTGTTGGATCAGAAAGAAGGCCCTGAGTCGTTTAAACTCAAGATATTTATCCAAGAGTCCTTTCCTTGTCTGGTCTCTGGAGAATCCAGTTTGAGCTAGTGCATGTGAACCTGTCCAGGTGATGGTACTTCTCTGGAGGTGTTACAAAGTGAATGAATTTGACTAATCTCACCCTCTGCTGTTCTTAGTTCTTGCAGGAGCTGTAGTCACCCTCCGCCATGGAATTACATATAATCTATGGCCCACAATGATACATAAACTTACTTAGTAAGATCTCTCAAAAATATTGTGGGAAATTTTCATGTCACATGCCCATATACAGTGTGTGTTTTTTTTAATAAGAATAAGGTCTCATTAAGGCCTCACCCCAAATTCTTATCAAAAGTGGTCTTGAATTCCACCTAAACCAGTGTCAAATTTACCAATGTTCTTCCAAAACCACATGCTTTCAGGGATGATAGCTGCACTCACTGGATAGTTGTAGGGCATTTTCTTTTTATATAGACTGGAGAAAACTGATAGATCCTCACTAAGACTCTTTGTAGCTTATGCAGAGAGAATGAGAAGCCAGACAGTAACATCATAAAGAATTTCCAGCTGGATCACTGCCTTCATCAGGATTTGTTATGACCTAGCAAAGGTGACACCACCAGCAAGGATTACTGTGCAGTCTTCTAGGGCTCAAGCTACTTCCATGGCTTTTCTTAGCAATGATCAAGTCAAAGACTTTTGTAAAGCAACAGCTCAGTCTTTGGTACATGTTTGCTCAACATTATGCCATCATTGAAGCATCCAGAGCTGATGCAAACTTTGGTAAGACAGTTCAAATAGATTCTGATTTTCCGCCACCAAAGGTGTACTGGTTGGGGGAGGCATCTACAGTGGAATACATGTACAAACGCTCAAAGAAATGGTTACTTACCTGTAAAGTAGTTATGGTTCAAGATGTGTTGTGTACCCACATTCTATGACACACACACACTACATTGCTGCTACTGTAGTCTAGTATCCTCAAGATTCCAGTGCAAAGGAACTGGATGGGGAGAATTGTTGAGGTGACCCTGCCCTTTATTCTTTCAACTAGAGGCATGAGGACACTCAGGGTTCATGCACCTCCCCAATGGATACTGCTGACCAAAATTCTTCAGCTCAAGTGCACTGGGTGCATGCTAACCTTCAGTGAGTGGAATAAAACCAATAAAGTGTTCAAAAATGTCGATACCATATGTAACAGATCTGAGTGGAATTTTCTCATAACAAAAATCTTTTTTTTTTAATATGGCAAAATGCTACAGGCCTGTGACTCAAGTCTCAAAACATAAGAGTTTACTTTAAAATGTTCTTTATTTTGAGAGAGATTAGCTGCAGTACCTACTTGTCAGAAAAACAAGACAAGAAAAAATAGTTACTCTGGAAACACTTTTTTTTCTTTTTATCTGGAGAAAGAATATCCTTAACAGTAAAAGGAGCTGATTTTTCAGTATTTCGTAAGAAGTTGGATTTTTCATAAATCCTAGAACATTCTTCAAATATTTTATTGAACACAGATTGTGGCTTATGTCTTGTATCCTAAGGAAAACACAAAATCCTGAAATTATATTTCAGACTGGTCTCAATTTCTTTTCACTCCTAATTAAGATTTCCATTATAAGTGTTGTGTGTGTGTATAACACATTCCATAAGTGGAGAAAAGAAAAAGTATCTTCATAAGATAATAGCAGAGTAGTGTGGCTTTGGTGTCAGGAAAGTTGCTCAACACTGATTTCTTCCTCTACAGCAGTGGTGGGCAATCTGTGGCCTGCAGGCCGCACGCAGCCCATCAGGGTAATCTGCTGGCGGGCCGTGAGACAATTTGTTTACATTGACTGTCTGCAGCTCCCAGTGGCCACGGTTCATCATGCCCGGCCAATGGGAGCTGTGGGAAGTGGTGGCCAGCACGTACCTGTGGCCCGCGCCACTTCCTGTGGCTCCCATTGGCTGGGAACAGCAAATTGCGGCCACTGGAAGCTGCGGGCGCCCATGCCGGTGGACAGTCAATGTAAACAAACTGTCTCACGGCCCGCCAGCAGATTACCCTGATGGGCTGTGTGTGGTCCACGGTCCGCAGGTTACCTACCACTGCTCTACAGACACTGTCTGAGCTATAAGGGCTTATCTACACAGGGAGACTCAGGAAAGTTTTCTCCAGGGTAGATTGGCAGTAGCCCTGGAGGTTTTTCGCCTTCCTCCGCAGCATAGGGCAGGGGTCGCAAGCTGGAAGATTCTCCGCAACTTGAAGTCTTTAGATCACGATCTGGAGACTTCAACAGCAGAGTTAAGGGAAAGTGGGGGGGTCAACATTTATGGCCTGCATCATGCGGGAGGTCAGACTAGATGACCATATTGGTCCCTTCTGACCTTAAAGTCTATGAGTCTAAGTTATTACAATTTAAAGGTGTGAAGTTAAATTAGATTGTTTCATAGAGTTTAAGGCCAGAGGAAACATTAGATCTTCTTGTCTGACCTCCTGTACACCACAGCCCATTAATTTTTGCCCAGATACCTAAAGCATTCAATCCTCAAGAGGCTAACCTATGTGCCTTAGAAAGAACAGGAGAGACCAATGAGGCTTCATATAAGTGAAGATAGTTCTGCAGCATATTGGTCCTGCTGTGAGCTTGGCAGCTACAGGCAAAACATAGGCACTACCCAAAGGGAATTGTTTTAGGTAAATATTTGTACTGGTGTTTATCATGTTTTGAAGATACAGAAGTTGCAAATTGGGGGTCTTACCAAAAAAAAATCCAATCCAACCTAATCTCTCTCTCTCTCTCTCTCTCTCTCTCTCTCTTCCGTGAAAATTATTTATGTAGAAGGCTTCCCCTAGAATTTCAACAAAATGTTGTATTCCAGAATTTGATCAGTGTTTAGTCTTGGCTGTGCCACTGAGTTGCTGTGTGGCCTTGAGCAAGTTATACCTCAGCCTTAGTTTTCATATTTGTAAAATGTGATTAATTACTTACTGTATCAACAGCGATGGGTATATAGTAAAGATTGATTGTAATGCTTTTTGAATGTGTAAAGTGTTTTAAAATAAGTGGATCAGCATTCACAGAAAAGAATGATTTGGATGTCGTCATTATCTTGGGACTTGTATAGGTTTATAACCTTAACTATGGTATTTAAACTGATGGAAAAATTTGAAAGTTTAGAAGGAATCTTCTTCTGGGACATGCTTGCAGGGAGCCTTGGTACTTTTTGCTTTCCTCTGCAGCATTGAGCAAGTATAGTACCTTAGGATCATGCAGACATATATCTCACAAGATCAGTTTCCTATAACTGCAGGTTGGGACTCGTCTACGTGAACATTTAGTTCACTGCAAGCTGGGGTCTGCTTCTGCCATGCACTAGCAGTGCGTGTCAACAGGGTCCACATGGACAAACAGTTCATTAGTGTGGTTTCATCTATTTCCATTTCAGAGCAGAGTAGATTAAAGCACACTAACTGTTCATCAGCAAGGTTCATACAGACAGTTCAGTGTGTGGCAGACTAGACTGGGGTAGATTCACACCGTAGCTTAGCACAAACTAAATGTTCATGTAGACAAGCCCTTACAGGCATTGGTAGACAACAGGTCTTTCCTTCAATAGTTCCTTTCATTTTAAAAAGATCTCTATTAAGTATGCTTGTATGAACATTGAAATTGTTTGTGGGGTTCGTGGTAAACAAATGCTTCTGCTTTGAAACTAAGTTTTATAAGTAATGTCATTCCAAAGGATAATCTTTGCTCAAAGTTATAAGTAGTTAAACACAGGAGTTTAGAATGAAAGTGCTGTCTCAACATTTCTGTTATTATCATATAGTATTATGGTAGTACCTAGAAGGCACAATTGTATAAAAAAAATTGTTGCTACACCAAAGACATTAGCTTATTACACCATTTTTGTTATGCATTAGCTGCTCAATTCATATGAATAGTCTTTCCAAAACAACCTCCAGTGATGTTCAATGTATTGTTCTGTTTACTCCGCTATTGTTTTGTAGTCACAACTGTACAAAGATGAAAGTGTGACTCTAGCTAGTACTCCCCCCCCCCCAGCTATAGACAAATCACTGCTAAATTCCTAGAATATAGTGATTATATTAACCTACAGATTTCACATATGTAGATCACTGCTGTTCTACCAATATAGCACATCCTTCTGTTTCCTTCAAGCAGGTTTAAATGAAACTTACATTTATAACTCCACTTCAACCCTTCACATTATAGATACAAATGTGATACTTTGATTCATAACCTCAAAATCTTGAACTCCTCACCCAGGTGAGAATCTGTAGTAGAGGATTTCTGAAACATTCTTTAGTTAGTAGTAGGGATTTGTTTTGGGACTTTTACCTCTTCTACCCTTTTTTTCCCCCTCCTCCTATGCAGGAAAACCAGCCATTGCTCATAGAGACTTGAAATCAAAAAATATATTGGTGAAAAAGAATGGAACGTGTTGTATTGCGGATTTAGGACTGGCAGTGAGACATGATTCAGCTACAGATACAATTGATATTGCCCCAAACCACAGAGTGGGAACAAAAAGGTAAAATCATTAACATACTTATCAAATTATTTTTCTTCAAAATGTGTCTTCCTCTCCTTTCTGTGTAAGAGATTGATAGTCATGGGTCTGAATGGCAGTATGACCAATAGCCTACAAAATTGTCTGCGGCAGGCAGGGCTTCCCCCACACCCATCCTTTCCAGTCAATGGAACTACTCCATGGTTAAGAGCCTTGCTCAATCTGGGTCTCTGTGTGTCTATAGCACTGCAAAAATTTGTGCAAATGGTACTGGGTATTGGGAGATCAGCACCTCTTCAATATCTTCATAAATGATTTAGATAATGGTATAGAGAATACAATTATAAAGTTTATGGATGATACTACGCTGGGAGCGGTTGCAAGTGCTTTGAAGGATAGGATTAAAATTCAAAATGATCTGGAGAAATGGTCTGAAGTAAATAGGATGAAATTCAATAAGGACAAAGGCAGAGTACTCTACTTAGGAAGGAACAATCAATTGCGTGCACATAAAATGGGAAATGACTGCCTAGGAGGGAGTACTGCAGAAAGGGATCTAGGAGTTATAGTGGGTCACAAGCTAAATATGAGTCAACAGTGTAACACTGTTGTGCGCGCAAAAAAAAAAAAATGAACATAATTCTGGGATGTATTAGGAGGAGTGTGGTAAGCAAGACATGAGAAGTAAGTCTTCCACTCTCCTCCGCACTGATAAGGCCTCAGCTGGAGTATTGTGTCCAGTTCTGGGCGCCGCATTTTAGGAAAGATGTGGACAAATTGGAAACAGTTCAGATATGAGCAACAAAAATGGTTAAAGGTCTAGAAAACATGACGTATGAGGGAAGGTTGAAAAAATTGAGTTTGTTTAGTTTGGAGAATAGAAGACTGAGGGGGGATGTGATAGTTTTCAAGTACATAAAAGGTTATTACAAGGAGGAAGGTGAAAAATGGTTCTTGTTAACCTCTGAGGATAGGACAAGAAGCAACGGGCTTAAATTGCAGCAAGGGAGGTTTAGGTTGGACATTAGGAAAAACTTCCTTTCAGGGTAGTTAAGCGCTTTAACAAATTGCTTAGGGAGGCTGTGGAATCTCCCATCATTGGAGGTTTATAAGACAAGGTTAGACAAACAACTGTCAGGAATTTTCTAGTGATTACGTAGTCCTGCCTTGAGTGCAGGAGACTGGACTAGATGACATATTGAGGTCCCTTCCAGTCCTATACTTCTATGATTGTATTCCCAGCTAACTGGCTTCTTGTGTGAATTACGATCACAAAGCCTTCTATTGTATAATGATATAACCTCCATCCAGTCTCAGTTTGTCATATACAGGAGTTATTTTAGACGAATCAGTAAGGGTATATAGGGTAGTATATGCCGGATGGAAATAGAAAGTTGGTGCCTGACATCAGCCTGAAATATGTAATATAGTTGTCTGACCAAATATAGGAAGTGAATGGTGCAGAGTAGGGTATCTAGCCTGTAACGTGGTGTTGGACAGATATCTTGTGAGGGAAATATGAAAAGTTGCCTATACCGAATACCATGAGGTTGGGAAAGGCAATGGTCTCTAGCCTTTGATTAGGGAGTAGGTTTGAAATGTATAGGCCAGCATGCGCTCTCTCTCTCTTCCTTTAGGAACCCACCTCCCAGGTTGGGAAACCGGGGGTTTACTTTCTTTAAAAAAAAATGTGCGTTTAATAGTGACCTTACTTCATTTCTCTTTGGCCGCATCTGTGTAGTTAAAATCTTTAGTCATAATTCACCTTTGCTGCAACACTCTGTTCCATTTTGTATTTACCTGTGACATTCTTGATTACCTTTCCCAGACCTGAAGAAGAACATAGTGTAGCTCAAAAGCTTTTCCCTTTCACCAGCAGAATTTGGTCCAATAAAATATTACTTCACCTTCCTTGTCTGTCTCATATCCTGAGACCAACATGGTTACAGTGCTGCCAACAGAATTGTAGACAGGACAATTAAGCTCTACTCCATTCTTTGCTACAGTTGCCCTCATTGTTAATGATGCTGGGGCTATTCTAATTCTGAATTACAGCTAAAAAGTTGTCCAGTTTAGACAAAGTCTTTGTTCCTTATCAGGCCTAAAACTTTAGTAGCATGTTATCAACCCTATCCAGTTCAACATTAATTCCTACTCCTGAGAACCACAGAAGAGCCACACAAAGTTAATTCTGTATTTTACTAAAAGACTGACATGGCATAAATTCAGGTTTATCCCATCAGTGTTATACAAGTCTCCAGACTGAAAGCACCCAACTTCAGCACATATCTTATTGTTGCTATTCTTCTTTCAGAAATCTTTATTACTGTTTTATTCATCCATTCCCCCTTGAACCAAGGCTATTTTATTCTTGTTTATAATATTCCTTTGAATGTGCATTCTCAGAGGCCTTCAGGATTAGGGATCTATTTTAATTTCTTACTCTCTAGATTAGAAAACTACTTCAGGGGAAGAAATTTACACTGGTGCAGGACTTTGTTCTATTTAATCTTGGTCCTGGGTAAAAAGTACTGCTAGATGGAATCATCAGTGGTGAGGGACAGATGGTCATGAGAATGTCGCTACAGGTGGCTATGGACTGTTCTGATATGGCTACAGGGTTGATGCCCACAGCCATCATTGTGTGATGAGCCTCGTGGCTCCAGGCATGCCATGCAAAATACCTTCAGCCTCTGGTTTTCAGGAGAGGGGGGGGAAAAAAAACCAACCGAGAACAGCTGAGTGCTGCCGGCAGTCAGAGGAGGGAGGGGGGCGGGGGGGAAAAAGCTGAGAACAGCCGAGTGCTGCCGGCGGGGGGGGGAAGCGGAGTGCAGCGTCCCGACCGAAGATCGATCGGGACGCGGGACAAATACCTAAATATCGGGACGGTCCCGATTTTATCGGGACGTCTGGTCACCCTATGTCCATTGCAGATTTCTTTTGCTTCCCCACAGAAAAATGACTTTCTGACTGGGAAGCAAAGGTAAGCCACAAGAGCGGTCATCAGCTCTCCCCAGCAGTATGTTTCAGGGGCCCAGGGAAACTGGCAGAGAGGTAAATCACTGTGGGGCAGGAGGCGGGACTGGGGAAGATCCAGCTGGTGGCTCCTACCCTGTACCAGGATCAGCTGCTAGTCCTGGCTGTGCTGGGAGGACGGAACTTCTTCCTTTGCACAGCATCCAGGGGCAGGTCCAACCCACCCCCAGATTTCTCCCTCAGCTGAAGGAAGTTCTGCAAACTCCCTTACCTGCTTCCTGCACCTATTGCTCCTCAGCTGCAGGGGGAGGGATCCCTGTACAGGGAGCTGCTCCCCAATCTGCCCAACCCCTGTGCCTCCAGACCCCCTCATACCCAGACCCTCCCAGCGAGCCTCCCCCCCACACACCCCGATGAGCCCCACTCTCCCTGCACCTGGACCATTCTGCCGAGCCTCCCATCCCCCAGATCCCATCCCCACCAAGTCCCAACCAGCTGCATCTGGACCCCCCCCCCCCCCGAGCCCTCCACACCCCCTTGCCAAGCTCTATCTCCCCCACACCCAGACCTCCCCCACTGAGCCTGGACCACCTTCACCTGGACCCCCCTGCAGAGTCCCATTACTGTTGCACCAAGAACCTCCCAACAAGCCCCTGTGCATACAGATCCCCCCCGCACACACCTGGATCCCCCACTGAGCCGCCCGCACCCAGATTACCCCACACCTGGATCCCCCCCCACACTTAGCACACTTGGATCTTGCCTTGCTGAGCCTGCCTGCCCACACTTGGTGTACACCTGGAACAAAGGGGCAGGACCCTCGGGTGTTTCTGGGGCAGGGCCAGTCCTTGCGCTGTGTCAGGGTTGGGTGCAGCTTCACTTCTGAGACTCGGTTTCCTGGGGGGAGCTGCACAATGATCTCCCACCTCTGTGCAGCCAGAGGCCTGTGCTCCCCAATGCCATGCTGGAGCTTCCACATTTATTTGACAAAATTTGCAGAATTTAAAAATATTGTGTGGATTTTTTGTGTGTGTGTGCAGAATGTCCTCAAGAGTAACAGATACAAGGGACTTGGACCTGGTAGGACATCAATGTGTTAGTGCTCAGAGTCATCAGGCTAGGCTACATTACCTTTCATTCTGTGCTTCAAAACTTCACAGTTCAGCTCCTGATGGACAACACCTTTGATGCACTACATAAACAGGCAGGGAGGCACATGCTCATTTTTCCTGTTTGTGGAGTCCTTAAACTCTGGACATGGTGTCATCAACACAGCATAACACCAATGGCCCTTCACCTCCTGAGCATCAGCAACAATGTGGTGGGCTCTCTGAGCAGTCAGTCACCACTTAAAAGTGGTTGCTGTGGAAGTCTATTAGAGCTGATAATCATACATTGGGGAACCACCGTGATAACCTGTTTACCACTGATATAAAGTCCAAGTGCCAGAACTTTTTTGTTTCTATATGATCCCAGGGTTGTTACTTGGCTCCTTGATTCTGCAGTGGTCTGAAGGCAGCTTGCATGCCTTTCCACAAGTTTCCCTTTTCCCTAGGGTGACTTCCAAAATCAGGAGACATGGCCATACTCATTCTTGTAGCTTTGTACTGACTGAGGCAGTTTTGATTCTGACCTACTACATGTGTCCATCTAGTCCAACTCCCAGAATACCTAGACCTGTTCTCACAACACCATGGCCAGATAATTCATCTAGCCTAAAGTTGATGTACCTGATAGTCCAACTGTTGGTTGGTTGAATCCCCAAAATCCTGATTCAGAGGAGGAAAATATTCTTAAGAACTTACTCATTGAAGTTGAAACTATTCTCTATTTTGTGGACAGCCTAGCATTGTCTGGACCTGGTCACCTCAGATCCCCTACTACTTACTGCACTTGAAAAGACATGCCTCTCATTCAGCTCTGTTACAGTGTACCGTGTACAATTTCACATTGCCAGATACCTGTACAACTGTGCTCCCCTTTCTCATTCCATGATACATCTTACTCGCTGGTCAGAAGAACCTATTTTTGTCTGGGACCTTGATCTAGTACTTTTGAGACTCCTGGCATTTCCGTTTGAATCTGACTGCTTCCTGCACCACCTCACTCTGAAGACAATCATAGAATACCAGGGTTGGAACGGACCTCAGGAGGTCATCTAGTCCAACCCCCTGCTCAAAACAGGACCAATTCCCAGACAGATTTTTGCCCCAGATCCCTAAACGGCCCCCTCAAGGATTGAACTCACAACCCTGGGTGTAGCAGGCCAATGCTCAAACCACTGAGCTATCCCTCCCCCTTATCTTGTTGATGGCCATTACTTCAGCCAGGAGAGTGAATGAGCTTCAGGCACTTATGGCCAAATCCTACATACTGCATTCCACAGAGAAAAGGTGGTGCTGAGATCATGTCCACAGTTAATTCCTAACATGGTCTGTTATCTAAACCAGTCAATCAACCTGCTTGTCTTCTTTCCAACGATACACTTGGCACAGGGAGAAAAAGTACACACACTAAATGCACCCGGGACTTTGCTTTATGTTGACAGGACCAAATCGTTCAGACTCTTGTCCTGGCTATTTATAGCCATAGCTGGGTGTTCTAAAAGTTAAGCCAATGTCCCCACAGGGGATATTGAAATGGATAACTCAGTGTATCTTGCTGTTACTATTTGGCTGGTGTACCTCTTCCACTGCAAATCAAGGCACTTCACCAGAACTCAAGCAATTATCCTCTGCCTGTTTAAAAATGTCAATTTGAGATCTCCAAGGAGATGACATGGAGTAACCCATTACCGTTTGTCAAGCATTATGCATTGGATTTAGCTGCTAGAATAGATGGCAAGTATGGGAAAGCAGTACTATTAGCACTGTTGAAATGATGCAGCTGATATTCCTCATTCCTGAGGGGCTACAACTTGCCAGTCACCTAGAGGAGGATCCACACTGGCATATACTGTACCTATAAGTGTGGTTCTTTGACATGTCAGTGTGGCTCCTATGATCCAACCTCCACCCCTTCTTTTTAGAGTCCTCTGCTACATTGGCCCTGATCCTCCCTTGCATTCTGCTCTGTATACCCTCATGTGGCCCCAATGAATATCAGTATGCAAAAAAAATCAGATCTTGCGTGTGAGGCACATGTGAATCTACAGTTGATCCATGCTGATCACAACATCTCGAAGAACCAGTTACTGTATGGCTAGTAACAACTTTTTTCCATTCTCTAGCAGTCCCCAGCCATGCCTCCCTCCAACACAGCCCACAGGGTTTTAGCATGTCTAGCAACATATTCTAACTCCCATGTTTCTCCCTTCTTCCCCATGCTCTTTAGGAATGCCCCCTAATGCAAAATTCCTCTCTTTTGTCCTTCAACCTGCCCCCTTCCTCAAAAGTAATTATCTTCTCCCACAGATCCACTGCTGCTGCCACTACTCCTGTCTCTGTGTGTCTCCTGGATATTGCAGCCACTGTGTTGCTTGCTCTCCCTCCCCTTGTGAAGATTCTATGGCTCCAGCTTTCTGTCTCGCTATCATTTCCCCTTCCTAAAATGGCAGTAGCTCAGAAGCTGCTTTGCTTCTTGCCTCCTTTCACCTGCTGGAATAAAGCTATTGAACATATTTTCAATTTGTAATCAAATACAGTAATTAATCTTAACAGTTGAGGACCACAGACACAAGCCTCAAGGGTCACATGTTAGACACCTGGAAGTAACTGAGCTGCTTTTCATTGTACCAAGGCCATGCAGATTGGTGCGTGACATAGGGTGGGATATTGAAAAGCGCTCAGGATTGGTCTAATTGCTTCTGTTGACTAATTCAATAGGCATTTTACCACTGACTTTAATGGAATCAGAATTAGGCCAACATGCAGTGATTTTGAAAATTCTACTCTTTAAGTAGTACGTCATAATTTTCCTAATTTATTGACTTCTGTTAAGCTGATTTGTTCAATGTGTTGGAGCTGAAGAAATACTGAAAAAGCTTAGTGCAGTATGCATTTTATGGCATAAGATATTTTGATTTTTATTTTTAATAGATACATGGCTCCTGAAGTCCTAGATGATTCCATAAATATGAAACATTTTGAGTCATTCAAGCGAGCCGACATCTATGCGATGGGATTAGTGTTCTGGGAAATAGCACGGCGATGTTCAATTGGTGGTACGTGAGCATATTAAATTATAAGTTTTTGTACTGATTGTTTGAAGACTCTGAACAGTTTTGCATACCTATTTTCCACAATCATTTTGTTATACTACATAATTTAGCATACTTTCCATGGTTTATACTTAGTTTTTAAAACCATTTTATCTTTTGCTTCAGTCAACTAGTGTCAAATAATGAGCACCTCTCAAGTTTCTTAACAAGGGCTTATCTGTAAATGATATATGGCTAAGCCTGGAGTAAGTAAAAGAAACTCCTCTTGAAATTGAGAGCCACCCCTCCTTATACCAGAGCAGAATTTGTCCCAAAAGTCATATAGAAAAAGGGCAAAGTTGGTGCCCTTGAAAGTGTGGGACTGACTGCACTGGTAAGGATATGTGCAGGTAATGTTCAGATACCTAGTTTAAAATGCAATTTTTCTGACACAAATCATCTCGGGAAGAGACAGAAGTGTTTTTATAGTTGTAAAAGGCACTGGTGAGATCTCCTCTGGAACACTGTGAGCAGCTCTGGTCTCCCATCTTTAAGGAAGATAAATTCAAACTGTAACAGGTGCAGAGAGAGGCTACTAGGAAGATTAGATGAATGGAGAAACCTGCCATATGAGAGGAGACTTGACTTAAGCTTGGCTAATAAAATGAAAGCTGAGGGGAGATAGGATTGCTTTATATAAAAACATTAGAGGGATAAACACCGGGGAGGGAGAGGGCTTATTTCAGTTACAGGCCAATGTTGGCACAAGAACGAATGGATATAAAGTGGCCCTCAACAAATTTTAGGCTTGAAATTAGACTAGAGTTTCTAACCATCAGAGGAATGGAGTTCTGGAACAGTCTCCCACGGGGAGTCGTGGGGGCAAAAAATCTAACTTGTTTCAAGACTGAGCTTGATAAATTTATGGAGGGGATGGTATGATGAGATTGGCTATATGCCAGTTTAAGCAATCTGCTGTTCCCAAATATCTCCAGCAGCTGCGGATGGGACCCTAAATGGGGAGAGCTCTGAGTTACTACAGAGAATTATCTTCCAGGTGGCTGGCTGGTGGGTCTTGTCCATATGCTCAGGGTCTAACTGTCATTTTCCCCCAGGTCAGATTGACCAAGACCCTGGGGCAGGGCGGGATTCTGATTTCCTCTGCAGCATGGGGCACATGTCACTTGCTAGTTTGAACTAGCGTAAATGTGGATTCTCTAACTTGAAATCTTCCAATCCAATTTTGAGGACTTCAGTAACTCAGCCAGAGGTTATGAGCCTATTGCAGGAGTAGGTGAGGTTCTGTGACCTGCGATGTGCAGGAGGGTCTGACTAGATGATTTTGATGGTCCCTTCTGGCCTTAAAGTCTAGGAGTCTATCAGTAATGGGAAGTGTACATCTGCTCTTCCTCACACAGTACTAAGACTTATTCCTAAGTATTTAAAGTGCAATATGGAAAACTCTCCCAATATTGGAGGGTGGTTATAGTTGCTCTTGTATTGGGATTCACGTTTTCAGTTTAAGCCTAGAACAGCATCAGTCATGCTCTTTAAAGAATCACTTTTCAAATAAAACTTTTAAAATAGAAACAAAGAAAATGGGCAAAGGTACTTGCAATGGAATTTGCATTTTGTTCACGTTGTCCCATGTAAATTGCAACCTGTATTAATTGTTTATGTTTTGTGATTGACTTATTTGTAAGTAGATGTGGTAATATACAGAATGAAAAGATCAGATGCAAATTAAGCTGTTTTTAAAAGCTTTTATGAATATGTTTAATTTGTTTCATTGCTGATGAAACAACCAGTTTCTGTTCAAATTCAGGAAGACACAATTTCCACAAGCCTGTAAACATTTTACGAAAAAGTTACAAAGCACTAAATTAAGGCAGTTGTGTGAGCTTGGTCAATCACTTCATTGGTAAAATTGGATAATATTTATTTCCTTTGTAAAGAGATTTTAAATCTGCCGATTAAAAGTACTGTATAAAAGAAGTACTGAGTTATATCAGCCCCCAAAAAAACAAAAACAAAAAACCACCCTTGAGAATGAGTTAACAAAAAAATCTGTAATTGTGGTGTTAAACAAAAAGAAATGCTAAATACTTCAATCAAAACTACAGGAATACATGAAGACTACCAGTTACCATACTATGACCTAGTCCCTTCAGATCCGTCAGTTGAAGAAATGAGGAAAGTTGTTTGTGAGCAGAAGCTGAGACCCAATATTCCAAACAGATGGCAAAGTTGTGAGGTGAGTATAACTAAATGTGCAAAAAACTAAAATAATTCAAGAAAACTGCAGCTTTAATATTTTAAGTATTTAAATCAGTTTTTTGTCTTGATTTTTGTAGAATGGAGATGCATATGTGCCTCTGAGAGAACTTTAGTGGCTTTGTGATAATTATGAATTTATTATATGATGCTGGTCAGTGGATGTGGTTATGCACAAAAATTTAAAACGCTCTTACCCAGGCTGGCTAGTTTGACAAAAGAATTCTCAGAGCCCTTCCCATGAACAGTGGCTAAAGTTACTTGTCCATGAAATTAATGTGTGACTGCAAATGACACAAAACAAAATTATCCAGGAAACCTCACTGCAGATCAACAAATGTATTTCATTACTTCTAATTAAAAATATAAGAAACTGAATAACACGTGTTCCAGAGGACAATTTTTATCTACAATTGCAGGACCATATAAATGTCTGGCAAATTAACAGAATATTAACCAAGGAGTGAAAATAATCTGTGCTGATTGTACTTAGTTTGCAGTCTTCAGGGCATAAAACACCAAATATGATATAATGGAAATCATTCATTTCCATTCTCTGGGTCTCTTTTGTTACAATGTCCTAATGTAGACAGATTCACAACAGTGACGTGGCAAAAATGCAGGGAAGAAACACTAGAGCCTTCTGTACACTAAGGCCATTTCTACACTATGGGGATTATAGTGGTATAGCTAAGGCCCTGTAATGTAGATCCAGCCTGTCACAGTGGAAGGGATTTCTCTGTTGCTGTAGGAACACCGCCTCCCCAAGCGACGGTAGCTAAGTTGATAGAAGCATTCTTTCGTTGACCTAAGTGCAACTACACTGGGGATGAGGTCAGCATAAGTACTGCACTAGGGTGTGGATTTTTCACACCCCATAGTGCCATAGCTATGTCGACCTAAATTTTAAGTGTAGACCAGGTCTTAGGTAGGATAAAGTGAATGAAGGGCAATTTACATCTGAATGAGATTATCTATGTCAGTTTAATGTGCTTTAACTTTACACCTTTAGTTAATTCATCTTAATTTTCCTGAGTATGCCTGTGTAGACAAGCTCAAAGTCTGAGGGTATTTAGCTAATCTGGGGGTTCTCAAACTGGGGGTCGGGACCCCTCAGGGGGTCATGAAGTTATTACAAGGGGGGTCGCAAGCTGTCAACCTCCCCCCAAACCTCACTTTGCTCCAGCATTTATAATAGTGTTAAATATCTAAAAAAGTGTTTTTAATTTATAAGGGGGGTTGCACTCAGAGGCTTGCTATGTGAAAGGGGTCACCAGTAAAAAAGTTTGAGAGCCATTGAGCTAACCCCATTCATCTCAGTAGGTGTTGAGTGACATTAATTTAAAATGTCAAGCCTTCCTGGATGCTTAAAGCCTCCTTGTCTCCTACTCAACTGTCGAACATTTACTTAGTGTTGATGCAAAAGTCTGATATTAAACCAATTATTTTAAGTGGCCTCAAATTTTAAATTCAGCATACTACAAATTAAATTACACAAGATATTATACTGATTGGAGTAAACTGAGATTGGCATGGAGGGGTAAAAAGCTTAGAAGCAATACCATGTTTTTTTGAAGTCTGCTACTTAGATCTGTGTAATCTAAGTGTATCACCTTTACAAAAGATTATTTTCCAGACTATATTTTAAAGCTCTAGCTTGAGTACTCTACCTCCTACAGTTCAAAACTATTAAATTATGAGTAAGAACATAAGAATGGCCATATTTAGGGTTACCAGATAGCAACTGTGAAAAAATGGGACAGTGGGTGGGGGGTAATAGGCGCCTATATAAGAAAAAGGCCCCCAAACCAGGACTGTCCCTTTAAAAATGGGACATCTGGCCATCCTAGCCATATTGGATCAGACTAATGGTCCATCTAGCCCCAGTATTGTCTTCCAACAATGGTCAACGCTAGATGCTTCAAAGAAAGAACAGAACAAGGCAATTACCAAGTAATTAATCCCCTGTTGTCCAGTTCCAGCTTCTGGCAGTCAGAGGTTTTAGGGACACCCAGAATATGGGGTTGTGTTCCTGACCATCTGGGCTAATAGGTCCATCAATGGCTATCTTCCATGAATTTATCTTTTGAATCCATTATTATTTTGGCCTTCCACTCGCAACAAGTTCACAGTTTGGCTGTGCATTGTATGAAGTACTGTACTTCCTTATGTTGGTTTTAAACCTGCTGCCCATTAATTTTGTTGAGTGATCCCTAGTTCTTGTGTTATGTGAAGGGATAAATAAAACTTCCTTATTCACTTTCTCCACACCATTCATGAGTTTATACATCTCTATTGTATCTCCCCTTACGCCTCTTTTTTTTTTTTTTCCCCTAAGATGAAAGGTCCCAGTCTCTCTTAATCTTTCCCCATATGCAGGGCTTTGGAGCTGTGCTCCGGCTCCGCTCCAGCTCCAGGCAAAAACCTGCAGCTCCGCTGCTCCACGCTCCAGCTCTGGGCTCTGCTCCAAAGCCCTGCTCATATGGAAGCTATTCCATACCCCTGATCATTTTTTGTTGTCTTTCTCTGTACCTTTTGCAATTCGAATGTATCTGTTTTGAGATGGGGCATCCAGAATGGTACACAGCGCTGAAGGTGTGGGTGTACCATGGAGTTATATAATGCCATTACGATATTTTCTGTCTAGTAATACAGACACTGAGCATAACCACATTTGCCTCCTTTGTAGACTGGCATAGAAAGTAGACCTGTAGCAAGAGATATTTAGGTTAGATGTTATGAAGAAATTTCCAAGTATAAGGGTAGCTAAGCTCTGGAATGAGTTTCCAATGCAGGCTGTGGAATTCCCATCTTTGGAGGCTTTTAAGACAGGTTGGATAAACACCGGTCAGGGATGGACTAGGGTTACTTGGTTCTGCTGCAGCACAGGGAGCTGGACTTGGTGACTTCTTGAGGTCCCTTCAAGCCCTTTATTTCTACGTATTCTCCACTCCCCCATGCCCTCTAGAATATATTGGTTGTAAAGCTAGAATATCTAGGATTCTTCAAGATGAGTTGTGTATACACATTCCACTTCAGGTGTGTGCACTCAAGTGGGAGACTTTTTTTTGGTCAGCAGTACTCATTGGGGCAGCACATGTGCTCTGAGTGTCCTCATGCCTTCAACTGAAGACACAAAGGGCAGAACTGTCCTGATCCCACCTCAGTTCTTTCTCACTGCTTGTGGCTATTAGTTGGAGGCTGTGGTTGGAGGCATGAGGGACACTCAGGGTGCATGTGCTGCCCCAATGGATACTGCTGACCAAAAGTCTCTGGCTTGAGTGCACTAGGTTCATGCACACATAAAGTAGAATGTATGTGCAACACATCTCAAAGAACCATAGTGACTGTACAGGTAAGTAATCATTTCTTACTTGAGTGGGATCTTTCTACGTTTGGTATTTCTGGGCCATCTAGCACCTTGGTGCCATGGCATTCTGACTTAAATAACGCACCGGGAACAATGATTCAGGAGTTTTTGTACTACTTGAGAATAAGGATTATCGCCATCTTTCCATTGGACCAGCATTTTTTTTTTTTTTTTTTTTTTTTTTTAGTACTGCAGTTTCAACCCTTTACAGACGTTCATTTTCTGGTGTCATAGGTCTTGGCTAAGGTTCAAATTTATATGTGACTTTATAACATTACTGTTTTTATAGAACTTTAAACTATCATCCCCTCGTAGAGTTTTTATTTAGTTTTGATCTCAAAAAATGGATGACTTTCTTTGAAAGGATAAAATGTCTGCAGTAGTTCTTGAACATTGTTAAACAAAGAGCATGAATAACTTTCCCCCTTGAGTTGAATTATGGAGTATTCTGAAGCCATGCAGACTTCTCCTAAATTGATAACTAAAAGAAGGTATTAATTAGTCTTTCAATAGCATGCAACACAATATATTCCCACATGACAGTTCTAGGTAACATATGAATGTTTTTCTCTTGAGTTTTTTCAACTGGAGGCACAAAACACTAGAAGTACATATCTAATACAGAACTTGAGAGAACAATTCCCAGGCAAGCTAATTTTTCATAAATATTTTATTATTCTGCATATGAGCCTAAGTGTACTGAAACAAGTGTTACAGTTCACCTCAGAACTTTTTAGAGACCTTTTATTTTTCTTAAACAAAATGAGAATCTGGATTTCCCACCACAACACACTTTTTTGCATATCACAGTAGCACCAATGACAAAAATTTCAGAAATGTGAATTCTAAGAGTCTAAGGCACAATAAGGATGATTATTCAGGGATAGAGAAATGTATAGACTTTTTTCCTTTCTTTTCTTTTCTTTTTTTTTTTTTACAGGCATTACGAGTAATGGCCAAAATTATGCGTGAATGTTGGTATGCCAATGGAGCAGCCAGGCTAACAGCTTTACGCATTAAGAAAACATTATCACAGCTCAGCCAACAGGAGGGCATAAAAATGTAATCCTGGATTTACTACTGAAGAGCGCTTTAAAGATCCATAGCTGAATCTGGGTGGCATGTTCAGAAGGTTAATAGCTCTACCTCACTGAGGGAACAGAAGGATATTGCTGCCTTTTGATACTTTATAGGAACATCAGTTGTTAGCCCCGGGATTTCTGTGAACATGGTAAACAGTTGTGTTTGGGTCTTTTTTGTGCACTATGAACACCTCTTTCCCAGGACAATTACAAAACATTGTGTAGTCTAGCTTTATTTTTATTAACATGTAACTCTATTTTAAAAGTTGATTACTGGTCTTAACTTTTCATTAACTGTGCTGAAGACATGAAGATCATTAAGGTTTTGGAGCTGGTTCACTACATTGTATACAGTGCATTGAGGGTTCTTAAGTGATTTTATTTGTGGTTGGTACAACTGAGTATTCTGAACCACTGCAAAATTTTTCTTTGATTCAGGTTTTGAATGTATTATTGCAGTATAACTTTCTAGCTATTAAGCTTACATCTATTGACACCTACCTTGATTTACAAAAATGACCTCATTCACTTGTGGGGAACATAATTTATGCAACTATATTTTGTATACTGTTACTGTGCTTTCACTTATTCAGAACATTGCATTGCCTTCAAAATAGATTGTACTATACCAGTAAGTGCCACTTCTGAGTCTTTATAATGCAAATCAATAGGAACATACAAAGTTTATGGTACTTGTGGTTTCAAAACAGAGTTCAAAAATGGAATTATTCCTTTGCTTAATGACATAATTAACTCTCTATTTGGCATGTAGCTGCATCATTCTTGGAATAACTTTTTTACCAAGATCTGATTCTTAAACCACTGTATGAATTTAAATGGTATGCAAGGTAGTTAATTCAGTGTTATGTTCTAGAACTGTGCATCACATGTAATAAGTTCTAATTATTATATCGAATAAGAATTTTTTTTAATGAATTGGCACTCTTAAAATGTTTGTCATACTCTTATCTAAGGCCTGGTCTACACTAGCAAGAGGACTAAAGGTTTTTAAGATAAAAGGGAAGAAGTTTTACTCTTTGAAGTCATTTGTGAGAGATTTACTTTTCAGTTCCTCAAAGTCTTTCCTTTTTCTTCTCGAACAGTATTATTTGCAAGACAAGAATTAACTTTATCTATAATTAGAGATGATTAACTGTAATATTTGGGCTTGTTTTATTAGGAAGTTAAAAGCTGCTCTCAAATTATACATGCATATACTGTGTGTATGTGACATACACACAGTGGTGAGCTGCAAGACTTTGGATACACACACCAGAAGGTTCTGGTGCCCTTGTTATAACTACAAGAGCAAAGATAGTTTGTGTTGTCATTAGAACCCTGAAAAAAATATGCACAGATTTACTCAACCTTCAAATCTCCAACAGGTATATCTTTTTTCACAGGATTTTAACAAACTTTTAAGATGCAGATTGTATCACTACCTGTCTGAATGTCTCTTAAAATTGTTAAACGCATGGGGGGCGAGCGGGAAATCGGGAGAATAATCTTTGTCCTGAAACTCAGTTTTTAACCATTACAAATATCTGCTTGGGTAGCAGGCATTTGCCTAATGTTAACTTTACTAATGCACAAAAAAAAAAATGGATTGCTATATGCACAACATATCTCTCTCTCTCTCTCTCTCTCTCTCTCTCTCTCTCTCTCTCTCTCT
>NW_020664580.1:1566994-1583103 GCF_002925995.2 Terrapene triunguis
CTCTCTCTCTCTCTCTCTCTCTCTCTCTCTCTCTCTCTCTCTCTCTCGCACACGCGCACACACGCACACACACAGAGTCATCTCTCAGTCACACTCACACACCGCAATTTTAACTCTGTTCCCCTTTAAACCTTCATATGCCTGCTTAGGGAATTTTTCACCAGTAGAAGTAGCTATGTGGAGAAAAGGTAATTTGGAGAAGCGATTTTAGAATTGCGTGTAAAGTTGTGTTGCTTGCTCTGTGATATATGCTAGCTGTAGTAAGAGTAAGGTGTGTTGTGCCTGTGAGTGAAGGAGAAGAGGATATGTACTATTAGGTGGCATAAGGTTTAATTGCCTTGCTTTCTGAGGTGTCTGCTATGAATTGTGCAATGTATAGCAACCCTAACTGCTTTCGTTTTTTGTTTCTTGGTATTGTAATGCTTAACTGGGAGTAAAGTGTAAATAAAATGGGGATTATAGACCTCCTGGTATGGGGATAGAAGTGCAACTGCTGACTGAATATTTTATCAGCTGATGAGCGCGAACCCCCTTTTCTGCTATAGGATAAAGTCTGGCAGAAAAGTGAAGCTCCTGATGGAGAATGATTGATTGGATCTGAGCACACACAGATTTGAAGTTTGCATATTCCTGCCCCATCCAACCAATCAGGCTGGCATGTCCTCAGCCCCATCAATCAAATTTGTGTAAACTTGGCCATAATCCGTCAGTGAGGTTTGTATGCATAATCAGTCGTGTCTATGTGGACTTGGACTCATCAATCAAGTTTAGGTGCACGGCACATCAACTTCCAGTTATAACAGGAACAGATAAAAATAACCCTAAATACAATATTTAAAAAACAAACTATCCATTGCATCAGATCTATTCAGTATCCACCTCTTTAGCAGGTTTTTTGTAGATATGTGATATATTTTTAAGAGATTGGTCAACAATACAAAGTAGGACTACCATGGGAAAAATTAGAGCCCGAACCAAATTTCAAAGACTTCCCATTTAAAAAATTTGAGGCGAAACCAAGTAAAAAGTTGCATAGTTCTTACACCCTCTGAATTTTCTAACCCTGGGTGATATTTCACACTGTTTGGCTGCCTATTTTAGAGAGAAAGGTATTTGTCACATTTTAGATGCAAAGCTAACTATGGAGTACCCACCAGGTGTGTCCACAACTTTGTATTCTGTAATCTGTATTTTGGGATTTGATAGTTGGGGATAGGTGATTTTAGGGTTTATTTTTCGTGAAACCATATTTTATCTGACCTTTACAATAGCAGTGAAATAGATACATTTCACAGCTATGATTTTAGAAAATATTACACACTTCTGTGTTATAAAAAATACAATACTATCAAGCTAAAAGAACTAGAGCCAGATTCACAGGATTGCAGCAGGCAATTTGCTCCAGTCAGCTGCACTCTGAGATATATAGATAACATTGTCTTCCCCACCTACTAACCATAGCTTTCTTTTGAAAGCTGCATTTTTTTCTAAATTTGTCCTCTGAATTTTTCAACACTTTGTAGTGGAAATTTGCAAAAAGAAGGTGGATTGATATATTGTCCAATTTTAATGAAGATTATTTTGAGGACAAACGTGAATGATATCATAAAATGCACAACAGAAAAATTGTGAATAAGCCTGTACGTACCTTGGGTTCAGATGACATCACAAATAGTTTAAGCTTTGTTCTTGTGTTTTTCCATTATACAGTCTGAACGCCTTTATTGAATTGGGTGTGTCTGGATATTACATGCAGCTTTTTATGTTACCTGTGTAAAAATCATATATGTGCGCACATTAATATTTTTTAAACTAAGCTTGTAAATCACCAGATTTGCTCTGGGACATCCAGGGGGACCAAAATATTTTAGCATTCAAAATATTAATTTTATATCATCTCAAGGGTATACCAAAACAATTTGATATAAGAAATACTGATGCAAATGTTTATTGTAAATATACATACACTATACATTCATTTCTTCAAGGTTCATGCATTTATTAAATTGGCATATTAATAGCACTAAAGCCTCACTTCAGATTACAGACGTGGCCAGACAGCTATGGACAAACATAAGGAGGATTGTTGGAAACAGACTGGTACTGAAAAGACTGAAAAGTCCCACTTGGGATACTGGAATTCTTCAGGGACCCTCCAACCTTGAAAGCTGGAATTCTGGGACATTTTAGAAGCTGTCTGTTCAGCACTCGCACTCTTTCTCCCCCAAATTAAACTATTTTCACTTGTAATCCTAATGCGGACTTTGTATATAGGGATAATGACATTGGGATTGACTCTGTGAGGACTTTAAGCTATCAAATGAAGTAAGAGGCTATTTTTTTATTTTATTTTTTTTACAAAATAATTGTGAGTTGAGTGCCATGAAATCTTCTCTTTAGTTAGCTCCTTGTTTCAATTGTGCCATTGAAATGATTACGAGGGTGTTGAAATTATTATACATGTAAAAGAAAAGCTTCAATGTCAGTTGCTTTAAACTTAAGTTACCTCTTAAAAGACCAAGGTACATTTACCTCATTGTGTATATAATGTTTAATATTTTTCACAACATTCTCCAAGTTTGCAATCACATGTTTCTAGAAAATATGGGTATTGCTAAATTTACAACTTCAGTGGTACTAACTGTATTGTTTCTCATGCTCAAAATATGCACTCTTTATTTTCTGTATTTTATTGTATTTCTGTAAGTTTGTTGCTGCTTTGTCAATGTAGCATCTGCCCTTCCAGAGCTGTGTAGAATAATGCTTTGTATAAATTCTGCATTTTCGGTGGTAAACTTGAGAATCCTGTACAGATGAGTTTGTCATTTTTTTTTTTTTAAGCCTTACAAACTTGTGCATTTTCCCTTACATTTCTGAAAATTATGTATTGTATTGGTAGAGTATACAGTACAATGGATTGTAAATAGGAAAGTAGAAGAGTGATGCTTATGTTAAGTGCTAACACTACAGTAGAAAGTTTAAAGCAATGAAAATAAATTACTTTTTTCAAAGTAGATAAGTGAGCTGTGTCTTGTCTTTTGGAGAAAAAGTGGAAACATTATGTAAATATAATAGTTACAGAGAGCAGGATGCTCTGATCTACTATGGCCACTCTATGCCCGGTAAGTGGTGTAAAATGGGGAGGTAGTTGGTGGAGAATTCCCCTTCTGTAGGGGAAATCTCTGCTGGTATAATAGTGGCAGAGGTGGCTTGCAAATGCTTGTGCCAACCACTCCACACCATGGCATAAGGGAAATGAGGGAGTTTCTGAACCTCCATCAGCATAACTGATCTTAAGTACCTTATATCAGTGATAAAAGTTAGAGTATGCTCCCTGCTGCTCTCTCTGCTGCAGATGAATGGCTGAGTGGAAGGCTGCCACTCTCCACTATGTCCAAGAAATAGTGAGGAAATTGGCCAGGCTGTTAGCTCACTGTAGTAGAAGGTCTACCACACTCAAAAGTGAAATGGACTGCTTGGCTTACTGCAAGCACTACAAATAGGGATTAAACTTTCTTCCCTGGGAAGCAAATAAGTATTGCATACACTAGTTCCCAAACTAATTCTAATTAACTTAATTGAGGATGTTCTAATGGATTGTTGCTTTACAAAACCCATTTTATAAACAAATATTCCACCTTGGAGAGATGGAACATAGGTGCAACCACAGGAGAAAAGCTTGGGCGAGGGAGAATTTTATTCAGAATACATGGCAAAACACTAGGAGGCTGGATAGCCAACTAAGTATGCCTTTAGGTCTCCACCTCCACAGCCTATTAATCCATTCTACTCCATAATTTTTTTCCCCGCCCCAATTTTATAACTAAGAACTTCTCTTACATTCCTGCCTCTCAGCTGTGAAATTTCTCACACTTTCTTAAAATCAAACTACTACCCAAACTCAAGTGACCTCTCTTGTCAGGATGGAAACATGGTTATTGTCATACTGGATCACACCCAAATCATCTAGTTTAGAATCCTGACAAGGGCAAGAACCAGATACTTCAGAGGAAGGCATAGCCTGGAGTCGGCAGATGTAGGATAATCTCCCTCTTGCAGAGGTCTCATCCTGATCTTTAGAAATTTGCTTATGCCCTGAAGCACAAGGTTTAATATTGCTTCTAAACTTTCCTAATTTTAACAATTGATATTCTTGATCAATATAAATATCCAATCCCTTTCCTGAATATTGTTAGGTTCTTTGAGTAGCGTCCCTTTTGGTGCTCCACTTCAGCTGTGCATGTACCTCTTGAGCCTTCGATCACAGATTTTTTTTCATTAGCGGTGTCCATTCAGCTCACACATGCATCCTCTACATCCTCATGCTGCACACTGAGGCTTTATAAGGCTGCACAGGCAAACTGCCCTCAGTTCCTTGTCAACTGTCTTGGATGGCTGATTTCCAGCAATTTCAGGACCTCAGAATGGGTGACAATACTCTTCAAATACCTCTTGAAGAGCTCAAGGATTTCCAACACAAGTTGCTTGACATTTTACAATCAGCAACACCATCCAGAGTTGCATTACCTATTAACGGCCCCCCAAAGACTGTTTGGCAAACACGTGCTATGGTTCTGCTAGCTTGCAAACAGGCAGATAAAAAATACTATGTTCCCTCCAATGACTCTGAATTATTTTTTCCCACCTATCACCTAATTCTCTAGAGGTAGATGCCATGAACAAACTGGGTAAGCAATTCTATCCAAGTCTACCCCATATGATCATGACCCAAAAGTGCTCAGACTTCTTTGGACAGAAGTCCTGCTCACCCACAACCCTGCAATTCCAGATGGCAAACTATCAAGCAATCAGAATCACAAACTGTCCAGAGATCTCATCCACTTCAATTCTATAGTTTTCTCCTCAACTACTGGCTGATCAAGAGTCCATGGTACAAAGCAGTACTGTCATCTACTTAGATGGACTTTTCCCTTTTCCTGCAATTGGATCTTTAGCTCAATGTAAGAAAATCCACATTAACCCCTTTACAGAAAATAGACTTTGTAGGGGCATCCTTGAATTCATTGATAGCCAGGGCCTACCTCCCCATTCATAACCTTATTAAATCTGGTGAGTACCATTCTAGGGAGTCCTTATACCTCAGTAAGGAACTGGCTACAGCTCCTGGGTCATATAGCAGCTTGGTCTTCTATCTAGATAGAACCAAGCAATTTCAGAAGTCACCTAGACTGTTTGTTTCCATCACAGATAGATCCAAAAGGTCCATGGTCTCCACCCATAGACTGTTGAGGTGGCTCTCAGATTGTATTGTTGCTTGTTATGAAGCTGGTCCTCAAACCTTCCCTCCCTCCCCCGCAGGATGATAGCACATACTACCAGGTCGCAAGCAATGTCCATGTCATTACTCAAAAACATTCCAGTATCTGAGTAATGTAAGGCTGCTACATAGTTTTCAATACATGCATTTTCTAAGCACTATGCCTTGATCCATGCCACTAGATCCAAAGTAGCACTGGGTAATGCAATTCTGTCTTGAGTTCTGAACTCAATTCTGACGCTCCCTCCTCCCTGTGGGGATACTGCTTAGGAGTCACCTGAAGTGGAGCATGCACAGAGACACTACTGGAATAAGAAGAAAAGATTACTAACCCAGTGTACTAACTCTGTTTTTTTGAGATTTGCCTTCCCCCGGCATGGGTGCTCCACTACCCACTCTTCCCACAGAGAACAGCCTGATGCAGAAGGGAAGTTTGGATAGACGAGGAACTGAAGGTGGTTCTCCCACATAGCCCTATATAGCTTTGGTGTGTGAACTGAACAGACATGGCTGACAAATCTCCAATCCAGAGGTTTGAGAGGCGCATGCACACCTGAAGTGGAGCAGTTTTTGAGTAAATGTTTTCTTCTTGACCTCAACTTCCTGTGGCAATGTGTTCCACAGCTTAATCACACATTGTGTGAAAAAGTATTTCCTTTGACATTCCCACCTTTTAATTGAATGTCCTTGTCTCTTAATAGAAGAAAGATGTTCCCCATCTGCTTTCCATTGACTTTTATATACTTCTATCATGTCCCTATTTGAGTCCTTTCTAAGGTAAATGACCTTAGTCTTCCTTCATGAGTTTTTCCAGGCACTTGATCATTCAAATCACTCTTCTCTGAACCCCTTCCCCTGCCATTCTGAAGTATCCTTTTTGACTGAGGGTAACCAATATCACACACAGTATTCTAGACAGGCTACACCATTCGTTGTTGTATGGCATAATATTACAGTATAAAGATTGCCCAACGCTTCCCATTATAAGACTTAACTTTGGTAAACTCCAACCATTTGGGTTGAAGTTTTCTATGCTGGATGTGTCTGCCTCAGGCTTTATTTTTATATTTTAATTTCAGCTGAAATGGTTCAGCAATTGCTGAAAACGAAGCGAGGGAAAAAAATCTGGTGCCCTTTACATTGAAGCTCTAGCATCCCCTTTTTGAAGTTTGCACATGGTCAGAGATTTACTGATATTTAACTTAATTCTCTTCAGATTTGATCCATGCTGGACATGATCCTGCCCAGGTCTTGAGGGTGCTGAGCAGGGTGTTCTTCTAGTGACTGCATGTGTCCATTCCACTTCAGGTGTGCGTGTCCACGGCACCAATGTTGGAAATTTTTCCCTTAGTGATACCCATCAGGGCAGCGCATGTGCCCTCTGCTGCCTTGTGCTGCTACACAATGATATAAAGGGTGGAGCTGCCCACAACCTCCTCGGTTCCTTCTTACCCATGGTCAGTAGTCAGAGCATACTGGCTTGCTTCTACAAGTGTTTTTCTCCCATTTCAAAGAAATTGTTCATCTTTTATAATTGGCATTCGGTTTTGTAGTTTTATAGTGTAGTTTAGTGGATCTGTTGGTTCTCACTTGTTCTGGGTACTGACACCCTCTACTGAGGTATGCCTCAGTCTCCAAGCTTTAAACCTCCATCCATGCTGGTGAGTGACCCTCATTCTCAGTGTTTAAAGTGCCTCAGCAAGGGTCACATCTGGGACAGGTGCCAGATCTGCTGGGATTTGAAGCCCTAAACCAAAAAAGACAGAGATGAGACTTCATCACCATCTCATGGAGGCTGCCCTGTACCTGCCTCTGGAACCTGTCTGCTTGGAGTGGGTACCAAGCATATCTACATTTGTAAAGAATGCTCGTCCAGACATTGCCGAGTCTTGGCGCTGCTCTCTTCTCCAGTGCCAATAAAAAAACACCAGCACGGTGCTTCAAAGGACTCATATTATAAAAGATAGAGGTCCCTGGCACCATTGACCAGCAAGCATGCTGGGAAACAAGGTAGAGTGTCCTCGGAGAGGAGGCACACCCCGGTGCTGATAGCTGATGCTGTTGAGACTGACTGACTGCTCTGGAGTACAGTCCACAGTACTGACCCCTTTGATGTAGCAGCAGCAGACCCTCTTGGTACTGACAATACCAGAGGCATACGCTGCAGTGCAAGATCTACTGTGACTTTTGGCACCAGATTCTCTGGCGGCACAGGAGTCTACTCGTCCGGTACCAGTGGATAAGCAGCTTGTGAGGGTTGTTCATCTCTGGTTACCTGGGTCTACTCCAGTCCATCCAGCATCTTCTTGCCCAGTACCATCAAGAGGCAAGCCCAGCATGCTCTCCCCTTGGCCTACATCTCCAGAGGCACACCGGCAGACCTCGGCATCAAGTGGTTTGGCACCTCCCTGATAGGGAGACAAAGGCTCACCTTCGGAGCCAGAAGTAGGCTCTTCTGCCCCTCGCTCTTGGGACTGAAAGCATTGTTCACCTTCACTAAGAGGGCTGCATTTCTGGTACACAACAGAGGGTCCATACTGGTCCAAAGACTCAAATCTCTGGTAGAGGTTGGGGTTCCATGCCCTACCCATGGTCTTACTGGAACCCATGAGGATTTCCTCCTACCTCTAGATCCTTCTCCCTCCAGATCCTCAGCAAGAGACTTGGGACATTGTTCCTGGTACCAACGCAAGACCAAACTCGCTTGCCAGAGCCTCCTGTGGAGAAGGTTCAAGAAGCTACAAATGTATTCCCCTTGCTTGGGATGCAGACTTCAGATAGCTTCTGCAACTTTGACTTAAAGTAATTCCAAGATGCCTCCACATTCAAATCCATGAGTTCCTCAGTCCAGTCCATGTCCCTAACTAATTCCCTTAATTTTTAAAAGTTAGCTCTTTTGAAATCAAGGATCCTTGTTGCAGATCTATTTCTGTTCATCCTGCTGTTAGCCCAAAACAGTTTAACTATGGTCTACACAGATCAGAAGATGGGCTGTCTGCAGATCCCACCCCCTCCTGCATCTATCATCGGGTGATTTATTAAGACAGAGGCAGAATAAGATGTAACATACATGTATTTATTATGCCACTAGTCATTAAACTAGACAAGGACCCCTTCAGACAATAAACAACATAAGCAAGACACACTTGGTTGTTAACAGTTACCAGAGTGTGAAGCTCAGAGCCTTTAAACCCCCTTAACCTATGGATGTAAAACAGAGGAAACCACAATGGGTATTACAATACCATATCCTGAAGACAGGGACACAATGACAAAAACTCAGGATACCGACAGGGAAAATGGTGAAAATCAGGGGCACTGGACACCAAACAGGAACTGGGTATTCTTCTTCCTCTGGACAGGCCCTCTGGGCAGATCTTCTCCCTTAGGTAGGTCTTCAGTGCTTGCCCACACAGTCTCTGTTTGACCTCGTAGTCCAGCGCAAGTATGCGCTCACTAATGGTGTGTAGCAGTTGAGTGCAAGTATGTTAATAGAGACCAAGAATTTAAAGTCCTATGAGTCTTGATCCCTCTGGGGCTCCTTGCAGCTAGCTGAACTGTGTGGGACACTGGCTGCCACCCAGATGGACAGCCCCGAGTGACAGGCGTGCCACTCACTAAATAACCTGCAGTTGCTAGGCAGATTATGGCTGTCACATGACTCTAACTGCCCTGACCTTTCCCCTCCTTGATTTGAAAAAGGCTGAAAGGGCACTAAATCATCTGAGGAGAAGGGTATCCAAGATGGAGGCTTAGCTGTCTTTACTAATCCAAAATGGACATTACATAAAACAGGTCAAAAACAGATTTTTACCCAACACTGCGATTTAGTTTAAACTGAATTAACTCATGATCACATGAACCAAGGTTCTTCTTCGAGTAATTGCTCCTGTGTATTCCACAGTAGGTGCGCAGGTCTGGGCCTAGTGGTGAACGAGGCCAAGTCCATGTTAGTACCGGTTCAGCTCATACACTTCATAGGGGCTCTGCTAGACTCCCTAGAGGCCACAGCCTCTCTTCCCCGGGACAGGTTTGAGACCTCTTAGCCCTGGATTGGGCCTGCCAGCATTGGTATGGGACCCTTCTGCAACTGTTAGCGGCCCCCCCGTGGAGGCTGCCGCTCCACCCAGCTCTCCTCTCCCAGGAGAGGGGATGCCTTCTCCATCCCAACCTGGCCACGCTTCACTTGACAGCATGGTTGCTCCATGGTTAAAAGGCCTAGCAGGCCTGAGGGCCTATTTTTGCAAGGGGAGCTTATTGTTATCTTGGGTACGCGATCTAATGCTACAGATGCATACTTTGAGTAGCAAATTCTTATCCCATCCAACAGTGACAATGTGAATTTTGAATCCTTTTTTATCCTGGCTTCTCCTTAACTCCTTGGAAGTCGGCTTTAAATGATGCTCCTTGCAGCAGGCATTCTTTTGCCCTGAGTGGTCCTGGCTTTTCTATTGCTTGATTTGGGAGGAGGGTTGGTGAGGATCCAGTCTGCTGCCTGCAAAAGGCTGCATTCTAATCCAAAAGTGTGTTAATTTGGGTCCTGATTTCCTTCATTTCCTGGAAGGTGATGTTTGGAAGTTTTTCATGGAGCATGAAACAAAGTCAGAGTCAGTATTGGTAAATGTCCCCAAAACAGGACTTCAGCCTTCCCTGCATCAGCCAGATCCAGCCTCTTAATTTCTTTTGTGCTGTTTTAAAATAAAATGAGTGTTACTGACACACCTTGTAGTCGGGCGGACTGCCCCACTCCCTGAGAGTGGGGGCTGCGGCAGGCCAGTGGGCCTGCGCAGCCGGGCAGCCAATTAGAGAAGAGCTAATTGGGAGCCAATCGGGGCCCAGATTGGAGACAGCCAATCAGGGCCCGGCTCAGCCCTATAAAATGGCTGCTCAGGAAGGGAGCAGTCAGTCTGTCCCAGAAGGGGGTGTGGATGGACTGAGGGGCACTGCCGGAGGGCAGTGGTCCTGAAGAGGACGCCGCGAGCTGGAGAGCGACGTGGGCTCAGACGCCAACTAAGGGTGAGACAATGGGCGGGACACCACCAGAAGAGGGCGCTCCACTGGACTGAGCTAATTCCCGGAAGTCACCAGCCGGAGGCGCCGGGTGGTAAGTCCCAACCCTGTCACACACCTGCATAGGGTGTGCATGTGTGAATCTTCCAAGGACAGAAGTGAGATGGAGTGTACACGAGAATTTATGAAAGAGTGATACAGAACCATGTCACAATGTTGCAATTCATGGCTTTGTGGACAGACAGAAAGCAAAGTGGGGGATTCTTTCTTCCCCCTCCCATGGCAATACAATGAATATAGCCTCTGTTTCATTCCATTGGAAGACACTTCCACACCTGCTGGGCCAAGCCTGCTGCCTGGGACTGCGGGTGCTACAAGTGACCAGCAGTGGGCCAGAAGGAGGAGGACCATGCAGGAGCTTTTGGAGACGGGCAAGGAGGAGCAAAAACCACCTTGCTTTCAAAAGAGCCAAGGAGGAGAGGGACACGGTCCATAAACAGATACTGCTCCATGGGTTCCTGGATGAAGAGAGGAGGAGCAGGAGGCAGGACCGATTGCTTAGGGAGAGAATTCTGGATATGTGGGCCAGCTGGATGGTTCATCCAGCTCACGTCACAATGCCATCACCAGTGCATGTGCCAACTGCAATGTCTGCAGGTGCACAGGTCCATGTAGACATGACGGTGGAATGGTGTTCCTGGTTCTGGTTCACAATGGTTGGAGGGTGGAGTTTGTGGCAGGGGCAGTGAGCAAAATAGCAGATGGGGTTTCTGTTCCAAACTATTGACAGTTGTGTGTCTGAGAAAAAGATCCTCTAACCCCTGTCCAAGAGATGTACCCCTGTTTCCAAGAGTAGTGAGGTGGCAGAGCACATACCTATTTATGCCATATACTGCACCTTTTCCAGTCAGCCCTGAACTCTCCAATTCCCTGATGAATGTTCTTCTGACACTTAATAGCTTGTATATTTTCGCTGTAACGATTATTCAGAGGCTCAGCTAAATTGGCCAGGTCCCGCTCCCACCTGGTGCCTCACTTTCCCCCTCTCTGAAGTGGGGAGAATCCTGACCCACATTCAGAAAGTGTTTGATCCTCTGCTCTTGCCACACCCCAGCCTCTGCCCTATTCCCCAAATGTCCATGCCCATGTTAGTGCCTGTCTCACCCCTCAACTGCAGGATCTCATACACAGTCTCCTTCCAGCAAGCTGAAGCTGCCCCTTGGTTTGGAGCTGGAATCGCATGTCCTGAGAGCTTCCCTTGAATGGTGTATTCACCGTGGGCATGAGAAAGGACAATACCCATATGCAGGTGGAACATCAACCTCCGCCTCTGTCCCAGGAGCAGGATGGCCTCTGGTCCCTGCTCCCTCAGATAGCTGGAGATGCTGAGAGATGGGGTTGGCAGAGCATGAGAACAGCCCATGAGGTTAAGAAATGGTGGGGAGAGCCTCTTCCCTCCATGGGACATTATGTTGTCCCTCCTTAGCAATCCTTTCTTTCCTCAGGCTGTGCTTTGGTTCCCGGACTCAGCCAGGAAGTCCAGCTCCCATCCCTAGCAGCTTGGCTGTTCCATACCCTGCTGTGCACCAGGCCCTCTGCAGAGAGCTGCCCTGGGCAAGGATAGAAGAGCCAGCTGTCACCCTGGCCGGTATAGCCCCAGGTTCCATAACCCTGACCCATGATCTCCCTCCGCTGGCAGGCTCTGAGCAAGGCCTGCCCAGAGAACATGGATGACGTGCTCTAGATCCTGCTGACAGCAACCCCCAGGACACACAAACTCCAGTACATGTTAGAGGTGGGAGGGGCAGCAGGAGTTTTACCTTAGCCCTGGGGACTCCTAGAAATGGGAGACTGGAAAATCCATGTTTCCATTGTATCCTTCCAAATATGTATTTGTGATACAAACTCACTGGGTGACCTTGGAGTTAACTCACTTTCTCTTTAGGGCATCAGTCTTCTCCACTATCAGATCTACCCTGGGGAAGAAGGACATAAGCCCCGACAATCACCTTCACTCTGGGTGTCTGGCCCTGGGAGCCTAAATCAATTGGACTATCTGCCCCATCACCTAAACTTCCCTGTCTTTCCCTCCCAGGGCTTTGTCCTAAGTGCTCAGCCTGGCCCCTTCCCGGCTTGTCCCTGACCTTCAAAGGACTATCCAAGCCGCTGCCAAGCCTGTTCCCCTTGGGGTTTCTCTCCTGGCTGAGCACAGGCTGCCCTTATATCTCCCAGCTGGCCTGGGTCCTAGTCTCATTCTGCTCCTTGTCACTTATTCCTTTCACCCTAGGGAGTTTGCATAACCTGGGCTAGGTTCAGTTGAGCTCCAACCGCTTTAATGGCCATCTCACCCTGGGACAGGCTGAAACTGGAAACCTGTGGGCTAACAGTAACTGTTTGCTCTCAAAGATGTTGAAGACACAACGGAAGAGGAAATCCTTTGTCCTGGATTTAAATTATTCCAACTGAAAGTGAATGAGAGAAAATAGGTCCAGAGTTATCTTCCCAGCAGCAAAAAATGCAGATTGATAGATGTTAAGGTCAGAAAGGACCATTCTGTCCATCTAGTCCAGGGGTAGGCAACCTAGGGCACGCGTGCTGATTTTTGATGGCACGTGGCGGCGGGCTCAGCCCACTGCCGCTCTGGGGTTCCGGCTGCTGCCCCGTTGCCAGCCAGGGTCCCGGCCACCGGCCCCACTCAGCGCCCGCTGCTGGCCTGGGGACCCCCAGGGAACCCCAGGCTGGCAGCGGGCTGAGCAGGCCGGCGGCTGAGACCCCAGCTGGCAGGAGCCGGTGGCCAGAACCCCAGAGTGGCGGCGGGCTGAGCTGCTCAGCTCACTGCTGGCCTGGGGTTCCATTCACTCAGCCGGCGGCGGGCTGAGTGGCTCAGTATGCTGCCAGTCTGGGATGCTGGCAGCACTCAGCCTGCTGCCGGTCTGGGGTTCTGGCTGCGGCCCCGCTCAGCCTCCTGCTGGCCTGGGTGAGCAGAACCCCAGACTAATAGCGGGCTGAGGGGGGCCAGCGGCCGGGATCCGGCTGGCAGGAGCTGGGGGACGGAACCCCAGACTGGCAGCGGGCTGAGTGGCACAGCCCGCTGCCGGTCTGGGGTCCCGGCCGCCGGCCCTGCCCAGCCTGCTGCTGGACTGGGTGAATGGAACCCCAGGCTGGCAGCGGGCTGAGTGGTGCCAGCGGCCGGGACCTCAGCCCGGCAGCAAACTGAGCTGCTCAGCCCACTGCCGGTCTGGGGTCCCAGCCACCGGCCCTGCTCAGCCCAGACCAGCAGCAGGCTGAGCAGTGCCTGGGATCCTTGTCTGGGGTTCCAGCCACCAGCCCCGCTCAGCCCGCTGCCAGTCTGGGGTTCCATTCACTCAGCTGGCAGCGGGCTGAGCGGGGCCGGTGGCCGGCCCCCGTCAGCCCTCTACCAGCCTGAGGTTCTGCTCACCCAGGCCGGCAGGAGGCTGAGAAGGGCTGGAACCCCAGACTGGCAGTGGACTGAGCCACTCAGCCCCACGCTGGCCCCGCTCAGCCCACCACCAGCCCGCTGTCGCTGAGTGAATGGAACCCCAGACCAGCAGCGGGTTGAGCAGAGCCAGCGGCTGGACCCCAGACCGGCAGTGCAGCCCTGGGCTGAGCAGGGCTGGTGGATGGAACCCCAGACAAGGATCCCAGGCAAGGATCACACTAAATTGATAAGATCTGCATTTTAATTTTATTTTAAATGAAGCTTCTTTAATATTTTAAAAACCTTATTTACTTTAAATACAACAATAGTTTGTTTATATAATATAGACATAGAGAGAGACCTTCTACAAATGTTAAAATGTATTACTGGCACCCGAAACCTTAAATTACAGTGAACTTGGCACACCACTTCTGAAAGGTTGCCAACCCCTGATCTAGTCTGACCTGCTGTATAACCCAAGCCCTAGAATGTCACTGAGTGGTTCCTTCAGTCAACCCATGACATGTGACTGAGCCAGAGCACGTCTTTTGGAACGACATCCACATGCCTTAGAGCCAGCTGGCTAAGAGAATCTTTCTTCTGCAGTGATGTGGGGTTAAGGAACAGGGAGGAAGAGACATGGAGGCTGTGACTAAAGTTAGAGCAGCGAGGCCAGGATAACTGGGGTAAGTCCCAGGAGACCTGCCATTTTCTATTCCTGGCTTTGGGACCATGTGCGAGTCTCTTCACCGCTGGGTGCCTCAGTTTCCCCAACTATCAAATAGAGATAATCAATGTTTTGTTCGTTCTCCCCATTGTATAGGGTGGGAAACCGAGACACAGATGGGACCTGTCTACACTACAGGTCTGTAGTGCATGTGTAAGCTGCTGACCCCCACATGATGTTCAGAGTCTATGGACAAAACTGCTCCTAAAGGTGTGTTTGTTGTATGCTTATCCCCTATGTACCAGCAGGGCTGGATGGCCTATTCTCAGTGTGCTGTGAGGTATAGGAACTGGATACTAGGGTCTGAAGAGGCTCTCAAGGACTAATTTTTATCAATGAATTGGGAGAAAACATAAAATCGCTGCTGCTAACACTGGTGGGTGACAAAATATTGGCAGAGTGGTAATTACTGATGAGGACAGGGCAGTGATACAGAGCAATCCGGATCCCTGGTAAGCTGGCCCCGTTCAAACAAAACAAGTTTGATAAGAGCCAAATGCAAGCTCCTATAGCTAGCCTGAAGGCATGCTGGCCACACCTACAGAATGGGGAAGTGTATCCAGGAATGCAGTGACTCTGAAGGGTTTTTAGGGGCCATACTGGGCAAACCATTCAACATGAGCTCCCAGCGTGATGCTGTGGTGAACAGAGCTAAAGCCATCATTAGACGTATGAGCAGAGCCGTGAGTAGGATAGGGAGGAGACACAGCATCAATGAGACTAATATTGGAATATGTTCTCATTTAAAAAAGATGTCGAGAAATGGGAGCTGGGACAACAAAGAGCCACTAAATGTTTTGAGGGCTGGAGAAAAATGCCTTCTAGTGAGCTATTGACAGAGCTCAACCTGTTTAGCTTATTAAAAGAAGATGGAAAGGTGACTTTATAGAAGTGTTGAAGTGCCTTAATGAAGAGAAAATATTGGGTATAAAAGGGCTCTTTAATCTCACAGAGAAAGGCATAACAAGACCCAATGGCTGGAAGGTGAAAAGAGACCAATTCCTATTACAAATAAGGCACAAAAATTCAACAGCGAGGATGATTCACCACAGGAACAAACTACCAAGGGAAGTGGTGGATTCTCCATCTCTTGATGTCTTTTAATGAAGACTAGATGCCTTTCTGGAATGTGTTTGGACAAAAACTAGCTATTGTGCTACACAGGAGGCCTGTGATATGCAGGGGGTCAGATTAGATGCTCTAATGGTCTCTTCTTGCCATGAAGTCTACTAATTGATGAAAAACTGAGTGTAGCATGGGGAGCAGCTTCTGATGTTTTACTGTGTAGCCGGCTTGCTTCCTAGAATGAACACTCATTGAGTGGGGTGATCCACAGAGAGTAGCTCAAACATCCAATGTGGCTGGCCAGGGACAGGACATCAGCACTGCAGGAGAGGGGTGGGTGTGGCAGTGACATCACAAGGGCCTTTTGCAGGACCTCCGCCTATTGGTCAAAGGTGGTGGGGAGGTGGTGACCTCACAGAGAGATGCTGACATCAGTCAGGCAGGACGGGGCGCAGGGCCAGGGAAAGCTCAGAGATCCCTAAAAAGAACAGGAGTACTTGTGGCACCTTAGAGACTAACAAATTTATTAGAGCATAAGCTTTCGTGGGCTACAACCCACTTCTTCGGATGCATATTGAGTGAAACATATC
>NW_020664580.1:1583503-1597797 GCF_002925995.2 Terrapene triunguis
GATATGTTTCACTCAATATGCATCCGAAGAAGTGGGTTGTAGCCCACAAAAGCTTATGCTCTAATAAATTTGTTAGTCTCTAAGGTGCCACAAGTACTCCTGTTCTTTTTGCGGATACAGACTAACACGGCTGCTACTCTGAAACCTATCAGAGATCCCTGTGGCTTTGCCTCAGCAAGTCTCCTTCTCGAGGCCTCTCCTTGAGGACAGAGAATTCTGGTTCACGTGTGTGAGTGCTAGGGGGAACCTCTTCAGAGTTTTCTCCTTTCCTTTTACTGGTTTTACTAAAAAACAGACATCCCTGTTTAGAAGGTAAGAGCCTCTGAGCAGTTTGGAACCTGTTTGGTCTGATCCATCTGGTGCCGCTGAATTCTAGGCATGGAAAACACTAGGTTAAGGTGGAAGAATTTTTTCCCCACCTAGAATTTTGTCCCTTAGAATCACCGGGGACATTGAGGTTTGTCCTTTTTGTTTTCCCTCCATCCCGCCCTCCTTTCTCTTCTTCTCTTGCTTCTTTTGTCCTTTCCTCTGTTCCCCTCCCACCACCAGGAGGTGTGTGTGTGTGAGAGGGGGAAGGAGGCCCACACAAAAAGGTGGGGCTGAGATCGTGCTCTGATAGTGACCCCCACCGGTGATCTTGGCCATCCTTTGGGCTATTTGGTGAGAACGCTCAGCCTCCCGCCCCTCAGTCTCTACCCTGATTGGCTGAGCAGGGGGCTATTGACAGGGAGGAGACTCAGGTCCTTGTTGTTCTCTTTTAAGACCAAGCAAATAAGTCATAACCAGTCATATGTTTGAGTAATTTTGATGCTTCTCTGCATTAATGGTCTCTGAGCAGTTCATGATTCTCTCTAACATTCCAGTTCTTCTAAAATATTTGCTGAATAATTACTATGCACTGTTGTTGGTCTGGAGCTTATTTGAGAGCACTTTCTTCTGATCATTTGATGTATGAAATTCAAGATGTGATGGTTAGTTTGGATTCCTGGGTCCTATTCCCAACTCTGTCACTGACTGGCTGTGGGACCTAAGACAAGTCACTTCTCCTTTCTCAGCCTTAGCTTCTCCCTCTGTCAATCCTCTTCTACCTACCTCACTGTGGGTGGAGGATGGGGATCCATTGGAGGGTGTCACTAGGAGAAGTGCAGAATATGAGGTGTCCTATCACGTTTACTCAGATCAGATTATAACATAATCTAATAATTGGAAGGTTCTATTTTATTTGTATTTTATTATTTTGAAATTGTTAAGAGCAGCAATTACTTAGCTCAGACTGAAGCATCTCATCTAATTTTCTAGATCTAAGTGTCTCCTCTTTGTGTGCAACAAGACAATTTAACACACCGTGACAAACAGGAGATGCTTTTGTTTTGCAAACAAATATTTTTGCAAAGAATTTTCATCCCACTTGTTACAATTTCAAGAAACAAACTGGTTTAGTCTGAATGGGATTTCCTGACAGAAATTTCCCCACCATCTCGATTCCTGGGCTCTATCCCTGCCTCTGGGCGGTTGTTGTCTGTTAGAACAGGAGTCAGGACTGGTGGGGTCCCTTCCAACCCTGATATTCTATTCTATGAAGAAAGGACCTATCTTTAAAAGCCTGGAAAGATACTGGAACAAATGATTAAACAATCAGTTTGTAAGCACCTATAGGATAATTGGGTTATCAGGACTAGTGAGCATGGATTTGTCAAGAACAAACCAATCCTATTTCCTTCTTTGACAGGGTTACGGGCCTAGTGGAGTGGGTAAACAGTAGATGTGATCTATCTTGGTGTTAATAAGGCTTTTGACACAGTCCCATAGGACATTCTCACAAGCAAACTAGGGAAATGTGGTCTAGATGCAATTAGTATAATGTGGGTGCACAGCTGGTGAAAGCCCATACTCCAAGAGTCCCTCTCCATGTTTGGCTGTCCAACGGAGAGGGTGTACCTAGTGGGTCTGGCAGGGATCAGTCCGGGGTCTGGTATTATTCAATATTCTCATTAATGATTTGGAAAATGGAGTGGAGAGTATGCTTCTAAAATTTGCCAAGCACTTTGGAGCACAGGATTGGAATTCAAAACACCCTTAACAAATTGGAAAATTGGTCTCCTTGAGCCAAACTCCATGGCTGGGCCCTTCTCTCAGCACTTTACACTAGTGAGAAAGTATTAAATCCCCTTTTGACTGCTGGGGCCAGAGCCATAGAGGGGGAGCAACTTGCCCAAAGTCTCACAGGTCAATAGGAAAACCAGCAATGGAACCCAGGAGTCCTGCCTCCCAATGCCCTGGTCCAGTCACTACAGCAGAGCACTCTCCCTCTCAAAGGCAGGGGGACCGGACATGAGGGCCTGGTTGTAATGGCCAGCTATGGGAGGGAGTGTGCAGCAGTGGTTAGTGAAGGGGCCTGGAAATAAGGACTGCTGGGTCCCATCCATGGCTCTGACACTTGGTGTGAACCTGAGTCAGTAGCTTCCCCTCCTCAAGCTCCGTTTCCCATCAGTAGGGTTGGGGTCCTGTCCCTACAGCCCAGGGGGGTTGGGAGGCTCCAGGAAGGTGTGTGAAGTGCCGGGATGTCAGGAGCTGGGAGGCGCTGTCACCCCCGCACTAGGGCAGTGTTCTGCACCCACTGCTGCTGGCCAAGTTTCTCCGTCCCTTGGCAATAAGACAGACTCTTGTTTTGACAGCCAGTCGATCGCCCAGTGTCATCACCCTGCCTGCTGGCTGGGCAGGGTAACTCCTCAGGTCACCACCCTCTCCAGCCTGCCTTGGGCTTGGAGAGTGAGGAGGAGGGCGAGGGACGGCTGGTGACCCTGAACATCCGCCATCCATCGCTCCATCACCTGCAGCAAGTGAGTGGCATTAGGGTTCCTCTGTGGCGTCCCCTGTCTGTCTGGAGAGAGGCAGAAAGAGGGGGAGAGAATCTCTCCCAAAGGAGATTGGATTTGCAAACCGCCTCCAGGAGCCCCTCGCTCTCAGACCGGGGAGGAGCTTCTCCAGAGCCGTCTCCAGTGTGTTTGGAAAGGTCCCAGCAATGGGGCTCTCAGCCCTTCCCTTGTGGGAGACTGTTCCCCAGGCTGGGAGGCTCTGAGCTGGGCCAGACCCTGTGAGCTGCTGAGAATGGGAAATGAGGGGGCCCTGGGCTTGCTATACTTAGGGACTTTGATGTGGGGAATGGTTTCCCAGGAGAAGTCCGGACTCCTGGGTTCTGTTCCTTCTCTAGCCTGGGAGGGGGGAGTGTGGCCTGGAATGGCAGGAGGGAGCTGCTTGTCTAAAGTGACTGATGGTCTTTGTGACTGACCCCAGTGCTCGAAAAGGAGGAGTTCCCGGTTATTGCAGCACCAGGGATGATGAGGGGGAACATTGGGAGCAGATCATGCAATGAACTCCTGCCCATGTGTGTAGCTTGCACTCCCTGCACCCTGTGGGGGGGGGGGGAGGAGCTGCTTTGGCTGGGGCAGGGATAGGGAGGGACTGAAAAGGCCCGTTAGTGGGAGGCTGCCTTGACCCCAGACTCACGCCTGCTCCCCGCTTGGTTCCAGGATGGCCAGGCTCCTAAGGATGTTCAGGAAGAAGGCTCTGCAGGTGGCCCCAGAGCCTGAGGGAAGCAGCTGCCACCTTCCCCAGGAGCAGAGGGGCCCCTCCACCCCCACTGGCGGGGAAGGAGCTCCCAGCCGGGACAGGAGGTGGAAGTGCCCAGCCTTCTGGCAGAGGAAACCTGCTACCAGCACAGGCACTGAGGCAGGAGGGGCAGCAGCCAGGCCCCAGTGGAGCTGGCCCAGGATACGGCTGGCAGACGGGACCCAGCCCAGGAGGGGAGCTGGGCAGGGTGGCTCTGGGGCCTGTTGTGTGGACAGCAGCGGCCCCAGGAGCCCATCCCTGATTCCCAGCAGGAGGCATCGCCCTGCCTGGTCAGTGAGGACCTTCCAGCCTCTCCAGGGCAGGAGGTGGAGGATCCCTGTCCCAGCACAGCAGCTCGGCCGGGCTCCCCATGAGACAGCAGCAGTGCCTGGGACTCGGGCAGCAGCGAGGCTGATGGGTGCTGCTGCTTTGTTCCAGGTGAGGAGCCAGGCTGGGCTCAGGGAGGATGAGGATGGGGCTGTGAACACCCTGGGCTCAGGTGCTCTACCAGATATCTGGCCTGAGCCACGCGAATCCCACTGACACCAGCAGCAGTCACACAGCTGCCCCTGGAGCAAGGGAAACTGGGGAGTGGGGGCAGCTGCTACCACTTTGGTCCCTGATGCTCCGGGGTAGGGGGCAGACACCTCCTAGGGAGTCCAGGACAGCACTCTCTGCTATGGGCTCCTAAAGCTGTTGGGGGCTGAAGGCACATTGCTGAGAGGGGGGAGTGTGGGGCCTGATGTGCCCTAGGTCCATGAGCTGGGAAGTGGGGACATTAACCCTGCTCTCCCCACCACCCCCCTGTCCTTCCCCTGAGTGGCAGCAGGAGTCACCCTGTCCTCTTCTGGTGCAGGGACCCCCAGGGACTCAGAGGACGAGGAGGAGGAGGAATGGGTGGATGTGGCCACAGAGGAAGCTGCTCTCAAGAACATCCAAGAGCAGCTGCAGAGCCGAGAAAAGGTACAAACCTTCCCAGCTGGGCTGGAACCGAGATTGTCCTGCCCCTTCCCAGCATCCCAGCCCCCTGCAGAGGGTCTTGTCCCTAATGATCCACCACTCTTAATGGGAACCTTTCTCCTCCATGATCTGGGACCCCCAAGATGAAGGTGTTTGTCACACACCAGCCAGGATCTCCTCCTCCCACAGGCACTGTCCCAGTTCCTGACCCTGCTTGTGTAGGAGTCATGGGTGATTTGGACAATGGGCAGGTCCCCGTTATCCCCCATTCAGGCCTGAGCCCTGGAGCTGGTGTGGGTGGGGCAGGGAGGTCCCTGGCTAACTGGCTCTCTCTCCCCTAATCCCACTCCTGTTGGGTGCAGGATGAGGCCCAGCAGCTCATGTTCCTGCACGGGATCCACCCTGTGTCTCGCTGCACAGCAGAGAGGGCAGGACATGCTGGAGCCGCACTGCTGCAAGGCAGCTGTGATGGAGAGGATTGTGGTGAGTGAGACACGGTGTCCGGCAGCTGGAGGAAGGAGAGAGACATGGGATGGGCAGGGATCTCCCCGGGCCAATGGATGGGGGCTGGCTGGAGGGGGCAGCAGAGGGCAGGGATTTCTGAGGCTGAGGACTGGGAAGAAGAGATGGGATAAATTCTGAAATTTGTCACTAGTGGGCAGTGGGGGAATCGTGGGGCTGGAGGGGCAGCTGAGGCTGGGGGACAAGGAATCAGATGGTCCCAGCTTGGTAGTTGGGATAGTGTTGGATGGGGGCAGTTTTGACAGGCAGGAGGGAAGAAGGGGAATGGGACCAAGCCGGGCAGGAATCCTGGGAGTGGGACATGTTTGATGGACAGGAAAAAATAGGAGCAGCAGAAGGCAGGTGGGGGGGATCCTGCTGGCTGTGTGGGGCGCTGGCTGTGTAATCTCCTCACGGGGAAGTGTCAGTGGGGCCCAAATCTCACACGCTCCTTTGTCTCCTTCGGGTCTCACAGGAGCTCATTGAGGAGCTTCCTGATGACTCTCCACCCGGCGCCATCCTGGCCAACTCCCTGATCTCTGTGAGCAACCTCAGGTACTGAGACCACCCGACCCGGCTCTCCTAACCCGGTGCTGCTCAGTCACTGCCCCTCCCACTCCCAGGTCACCTCCCAAGGGTGGCTCCTCTGGCAGAGGTGTTGGGAAGGTTCCCTCTCTCCCTGCTGCGCTGTTCTTTTCATGCCAGTAACATTGCAATGGCTTTGGGGATAGTCTCACTCCCTGGGTCAGATACAGGAGAGGCAGCAGAGTCCAGGGAACAGGCGCTATTCCTGCCCCGACCCTGTCTGTCTGTGAGGCCTTGGGCTTGTCATTCCCTGGCTCAGTGCTTCAGTTTCCATTCTTGCCAGCCTGTGCCTATTTCCTGCAGTTTCACGTCCGCGTTGGTGCCAGTCCCACCCCCTCACTGCACAGTCTAATACCAGCTCCTCTCTCTTGCCAGCACCATGACACCTGCCCTGGAACCAGAGCTAGAGATGCGCCTCCTGCAAGCTGCCCTGCACGCTGTCTTCACCCTGGGCACAGAGAAGGACACCACCCCAGTACAGGTAGATCATGCTAAGGTCATGGATTGAAGAGCCAGCTGTCACCCTGCCACGAATCTTTGCTAATTGCCTGTAGTGGGATGTGAATGAGAGAGGCCAGAATATGTGTCTGGGGGTCTCACCAGTGCTTCCCAGAGACCCCTCTTCCCATCCTGTGGCAGGTATAGCCCCAGTTTTCCTAACTCTGACCCATGGCTCTCCCTTGCTTTGCAGGATCTGCATAGCGTCTTGCCAGACCTCCTGGATGCCATGCTGGGGAACCTGCTGGCAGAGTCCCCAACACCGACAGGCTCCACTACATCTTGGAGGTGAGCCCGATGACAGGGGTGGGGGCAATTTTACCTTAACTCTTAGATCCATTTTCCAGTCTTTCCTCCTAGCTGGGCCCCCGGTGGTCTGTCCTTGGTCAGGGCAGTCAGTGCAATGCAGTGTGAGGCCCTTTCTCCTTGAAGGACAGAGGAAGGAGCTGGGACTTCAAGCCAGAGCTCTGCCTGGTTCTGTTGAGCACTAACCACAGGGCCCCTGGCTGGCTTGGGGAGTGAGATTCTGAACCCCTCCTGTGAGATCCAGAAGATGGTCCTCAGAGAAGAGGCACAGGCTCCTTCCTAGAGAAACAGGAGGACTCCAGGAAATCAGCCCTTCTCTCTGACAGGCCCTGAGATTGCTGGGGGGATTGTGCTCACAGTCACTCCCTTCATCCAACCAAGGACTTAAGAGCCAGGGAGGAGGGAAGGGTCTGTCTCCTTCCTGCTGAGCTGTTCAGGAATCAAGAGTTCAGGGAGGATGGGACCAGCCCTGACACCAAGCGTTGTCCCAATCTAGAGAGACAATGACAAGTTGTGACCTGCAGGATAGAAGCATCATCTTGGGGGCAACAATCCCCTTCTAAATCTCTGTGATCAGTGACTCAGATATTCCACCCCGCACACAATGTCTCAGCCCCCTGGGGATGGGGAGGGGCTCATTTGCATAGCACGTGCACCTGCCCATTGATCCTGACCTGCCTCCTTCCCCCACACTGCCATCTGGAGAACACACCATCCAGGGTGTCCCAGGAGAGAGCCAGGGCCATTAGGAGCAGCACGGCCCTGCTCAGATTCACCATCACCCTCCCTGAATTTGATGTAAGTGACCTCTGACCCCAGCTTCCTGACTCCAGGAGTATGTGGGTTGGCACCGATGGGCTGTAGGTTCTGCTCTTGCGGGGGGGGGGGTGTTCCTCTCGGGGAGGCAGAGTCAGAGCCAGAGCAGAGAATGAGCTTGGCTTGAGTCAAGTTCTTCTTGTCCTGGTTCAGTGGTGACTCTGGGTTTTTAAGGGGACCATGCTCCAGATTCATGCCTTCCTGTCATCCTGAAGCAGCTTGGGAAGCAAATCCTCATGGAGGGCCCTGCCCACATCCCTGTGCTCCAGGCTCCCTTGCGGGCAGAGAAAATTAAGGGTTTAGCTCTAGCTCCTATCCTCTAGCATCTCCTGCTGAGGGGAAGGAGAGTCCTGGCCAGGGGGGACTGGGAGCTGACAGGAAAATGCTGATGGAGTCCCCTCTCCCTCTCCCTTCCATTAGAACTCAGCAGAATTCCCCAGGATGGGTCACCATGTGGCACAGCTCGCTCTGTTCATCGGTGACCCAGCCAAGGACATCAGCCGGCAGGCCAGGGAGGGGGTTTACCGGCTCTAACAGCTGCTGCTGCACCAGAGGGGTAAGGAACCCAGCTGGGAAATGGCACTGGATAGAAGAGTGAGACTGGGACCCCAGCCAATTTCTCTCAGACTGACCCCAGCTAGAGGATGAGTCTCTCTGTTCTTCTCCACCCCCTGCAATTCTACTGGGCCAGGGATGCAGCAAGGACTCTGCCCACTGTGCAGCAATCAGTGGGATTGGAAGGACACAGACACTGCAACCAGAATGACAAATGTGTGTGGGTGTGTCTCTTTCCCAGGGCTGACCATCCATGAGACTGAAGACCTGTGGTGCTGGGATTGGCACCAGGACAGCAGGCTCCTGGGCTACAGGAACACAGCCAGCATGGGGGAGGTAAGGACACGAGACAGCTCAGGGAGTGGGGGTGGCTGGGTCCCCTGCAGTGGTTGCCTCCTGGGGCCACTAGAGGGTGATGCCCTTCTAGTGCCAGGATTTAGAGCCTGATTCTGGGGAATCTGCTAAAGCCTCATGTCCTGTTTGGTTTTAGGTCTTTGGAAAGTTCTTATCAGAGGGGCAGAGAAGATTCTTCCTCCGGATGGCAGTGCTGGCCATCCACGACCACCTGCTGCGTGTCAGCCAGGCTGGGCTACTCCTCACCTATTCCCTCCTGGGGAAAGCCCAGCAGCTGATGCGGGACAAGGTAAGCAGCTGCATTAGACTCAGGAGATTGGAGAGGGGCCCGGGACCTCATTCCCATCTAATTGCCATTCGCTGGCCTGGCAGCAAGGATCCTGATACGGAATGAGAGTGAGAGCAGGTGCTACTGGGAAGAGAGATGAATTCACTTCCATGAGCAGGAGGGAGCCAGCTTGTCCCCGGAGCAACTCCAACCCAGCTCTTTAGCAAGGCTAATTAATGACAAGTATTACCTCATCACGGACTTATGTTCTTAGGACACGGTGCTATCGCTCCTGGGACGGTGCAGGAGAGTCCCCTAAGTGCCTTCTGTGAGCCTCTCCTGTCCCACAGGGCCGCACCCAGTTCTCAGTGGCCATGGGGCTGTGTCACCCGAATTACCATCCAGAGTTGCTCCCATCACTGGCAGCCTGGGAGGCCAAGGACTGACTGGTGATGGCAACTTACCAGGCAGGAGCTGAGGCACATGAGCCGGGGAAGCTTGTCCTGCTGTTGGCAGGGCTGGGCCCGCTCTAGAGAGAATGGGAGGATTCAGTCAGCAGGGGCTGCTGATCTGCTCCATTCACCTGGGCTGGACACTAGGGAGGACAACAAGACTCCATCCTGGGGATCAGGACAGTGAATTCATCCCTCAGATATGGGCAGCTGTTGGGTGGAAATGCTGCTGGTTCCAGGTGCTGTTAATCCCCCCCTGATTCCTCGGGGGCGTCTGAGTGTGTGACAGGTTCTCGTTCCCTCACAGCAGGAGGACGTCACGGCCAATGTGATGCACCAGCTCCGTATTATCTGGCACTTGCGCCAGGTGCCCGAGGCACTGCAGGGTCTGTGCCACGTCTGATGCCCTTGAAAGGTTCCCCTCCCAAGTTCAGCAACTCCCTCTCTCTGCTGCAGGTACTGCTCTGTCTCTCTGTAAATGGGGAGCTAGTGGAAGGGGAAATGGAGCCCCCTGGCACTGACAAACTCTCTCTCCTCTCTCTGTGGAGCAGGGTCCTTCCCTCTGCCCCAAAATTCCTTCATCTGGGGCATGAGCTCTTCCCCTCACTCCCATTTCCCCCTGCGCCCAGGCAGAGCTCTCCCTGCCCCATATCGTGCAGAAGGACCTTTATATCAGAGCTACAACCCATCTGCCCAGCTGAAACTCAGAAAACCCCACTTTTGAGGAGGTGGAGAAGGGACAGAGGCTCAGAGCTAGCTTCACCTCTGGCCCTCATTCTCCCCTTGGCCCTTTTACGGGGTCTCTGGGTGTGAAATGAATAGGAGCCTCCTTCCCAGCTGTGTTACAGCCTCCCACACGGGCCCAGCCTGCAAATGAGCAACCTCAGTGAGCAATGGGGATCTTGTCCTATCAGACCAAGCAGTGCTGGGTCTTAAAGAGGCTGAGATGTAAGACCCCGCTCCTTTGTGAAGGTAAGAACCATTTACTCCTTGGGGCGTGTGGGTCTCTTGGGGGAGAAATGGGATCCCTGATACATAGCCTGGCTGAGAGTTTCCCCCGTCCCTGCATCCCAGCCCTGGGACATAGATGTCTCCATAAACGTGCCACCCTTGTTTTGCTCCTAGCAAGAGGCTCCCCAGAGACATCCTCGAACCTGGGCTCCTGAGAGCACTTCTGGCAGGAGGCTCCAGCCCCTCAGAGAGCATCATGCAGTCTCATCATGGCATCTCCGCTCCCCAGCTCCACTTCCTGCAGCAGAACAAATGAACCCTTCAGCTCCCAAAGTCCCAACTCTTTGACCTCCTTCCAATCAGCAGTGGGGTTTCTCCAGCCCCCTCACCACACCTGTCAGCCGCTGAATGATGAAGGACCTGAATGTCAGAGTCACCAGAACAAGCAAACTCCAGTTCCAGGCAGTGGGGCCTGTGTGTACTCAGCCCCTCTGGAAACCAGGTCTGAAATGGGGAGCAAGGACCCCAGCCCAGTAACAGTAGGAGTGGGCAGAGCAGGCTTGTAACAGGGTGCTTTCCCCCTGGGCTGAACAGCCTGGGGCTTAGCTAAACTGATTACAGAATGAGCCCTACCTGTGAGGGACTATGTACCTCCCCCTAAAGAGCCAGACTTCAGTGGTGATACAGCCCAGCTGGGGTATCAACAGGAATGAGAACGAGGTAGGAAGTTCAGAGCAGCAAGGAAAGCCTAGAGGGGAACTTGAGAAGAGAATCATAGAATATCAGGGGTGGAAGGGACCTCAGGAGGTCATCTAGTCCAACCCCCTGCTCAAAGCAGGACCAATTCCCAACTAAATCATCCCAGCCAGGGCTTTGTCAAGCCGGGCCTTAAAAACCAATCCTCTAATTTGTCTAGGTCCCTCTGTATCCGATCCCTACCCTCTAGTGTATCTACCACGCCTCCCAGTTTAGTGTCATCTGCAAACTTGCTGAGAGTGCAGTCCACACCATCCTCCATGAACGACCTTGTTTGTGAAGACAGAGGTAAAAAAAGCAGTGAGTACATTAGCTTTTTCCACATCCTCGGTCACTAGGTTGCCTCCCTCATTCAGTCAGGGGCCCACACTTTCCTTGACTTTCTTCTTGTTGCTAACATACCTGAAGAAACCCTTCTTGTTACTCTTAACATCTCTTGCTAGCTGCAACTCCAAGTGTGATTTGGCCTTCCTGATTTCACTCCTGCATACCTGAGCAATATTTTTATACACCTCCCTGGTCATTTGTCCAATCTTCCACTTCTTGTAAGCTTCTTTTTTGCGTTTAAGATCAGCAAGGATTTCACTGTTTAGCCAAGCTGGTTGCCTGCCATATTTACTATTCTTTCTACACATCGGGATGGTTTGTTCCTGCAACCGCAATAAGAATTCTTTAAAATACAGTCAGCTCTCCTGGACCCCTTTGCCCTTCCTGTTATTCTCCCAGGGGATCCTGCCCATCTGTTCCCTGAGGGAGTCAAAGTCTGCTTTTCTGAAGTCCAGGGTCCGTATTCTGCTGCTCTCCTTTCTTCCTTGTGTCAGGATCCTGAACTTGACCATCTCATGGTCACTGCCTCCCAGGTTCCCATCCACTTTTGCTTCTCCTACTAATTCTTCCCTGTTTGTGAGCAGCAGGTCAAGAAAAGCTCTGCCCCTAGTTGGTTCCTCCAGCACTTGCACCAGGAAATTGTCCCCTACACTTTCCAAAAACTTCCTGGATTGTCAAGTCTCCCATGAGAACCAGGGCCTGCGATCTAGCAACTTCTGCTAGTTGCCAGAAGAAAGCCTAGTCCACCTCATCCCCCTGGTCGGGTGGTCTATAGCAGACTCCGACCACGACATCACCCTTGTTGCTCACACCTCTCAACTTTATCCAGAGACTCTCAGGTTTTTCTGTAGTTTCATACCGGAGCTCTGAGCAGTCATACTCCTCTCTTACATACAACGCAACTCCCCCACCTTTTCTGCCCTGCCTGTCCTTCCTGAACAGTTTATATCCGTCCATGACAGTACTCCAGTCATGTGAGTTATCCCACCAAGTCTCTGTTGTTCCAATCGCATCATAGTTCCCTGACTGTGCCAGGACTTCCAATTCTCCCTGCTTGTTTCCCAGGCTTCTTGCATTTGTGTATAGGCACTTAAGATAACTCATCGATCGTCCCTCTTTCTCAGTATGAGACAGGAGTCCTCCCCTCTTGCGCTCTCCTGCTTGTGCTTCCTCCCAGGATCCCATTTCCCCCACTTATCTCAGGGCTTTGGTCTCCTTCCCCCGGTGAACCTAGTTTAAAGCCCTCCTCACTAGGTTAGCCAGCCTGCTGGCGAAGATGCTCTTCCCTCTCTTCGTTAGGTGGAGCCCGTCTCTGCCTAGCACTCCTCCTTCTTGGAACACCATCCCATGGTCGAAGAATCCAAAGCCTTCTCTCCGACACCACCTGCGTAGCCATTCGTTGACTTCCACGATTCAACAGTCTCTACCCAGGCCTTTTCCTTGCACAGGGAGGATGGACGAGAACACCACTTGCGCCTCAAACTCCTTTATCCGTCTTCCCAGAGCCACGTAGTCTGCAGTGATCCGCTCAAGGTCATTCTTGGCAGTATCATTGGTGCCCACGTGGAGAAGCAGGAAGGGGTAGCGATCCGAGGGCTTGATGAGTCTCGGCAGTCTCTCCATCACATCGTGTATCCTAGCTCTTGGCAAGCAGCAGACCTCTCGGTTTTCCCGGTCGGGGCGGCAGATAGATGACTCAGTCCCCCTGAGGAGGGAGTCCCCGACCACCACCACCCTCCTCCTCCTCCTGGGAGTGGTGGTCGTGGAACCCCCATCCCTAGGACAGTGCATCTTTTGCCTTCCAATGGCTGGAGTCTCCTTCTGCTCCCTTCCCTCAGATGGGTCATCTAGTCCACTCTCCGCATTAGTACCTGCAGAGAGAACATGGAAACGATTGCTCACCTGTATCTCCATTGCTGGTCGATGGACGCTCCTCTTTCTCCTTCTGGAGGTCACATGCTGCCAAACTTCTTCACCATCCTGTCCCTGCTGCGCCTGCTCTGAATCTTCAGAACGTTGTGGCCATAGAAGCATCTCCTGACGTCTGTCCAGGAAATCTTCATTTTCCCTTATGCAACGCAGAGTCGATACTCGTTTCCCCAGACCTCGAACATTCTCTTCCAATATGGAGACCAGTTTGCACTTTGTACAGACAAAGTCACTTCTGTCCTGTGGAAGAAAGACAAACATGGCACAACCTGTGCAGGTTACAACAGCTGATCGCTCACCTTCCATATCATCTTCCACTTAAGAGCTTCCTCAGCTGTTGCAGGAACTACTCAGAGAAACCAGCAGATAAAAGCCTCAGTGAGCTCTCTCCAGGCGAACTCCCTCTGTTAGCCTCCGCTGTTCGTCGCTCAGCTGGTTCGCTGCTGACTGCCCTTACATACCAGTCAGGCCCACCTGGAACAAAGCACTCCCAATTCACACTTTTCAAACAAACAAGGAAGCAATCAAGCACATGGTCAAACTGACAAACGGTCCCAGCAACAGACACTCAGATACACACCAACACAGCCCCCCTAATGCAGCACTTAGCGTACCTCCTCTCGGACAGCTCCCAGGCCAACTCCCTGTGTTAGGGCTGGTCCACACTGGGGCGGGGATCGATCTAGGAAACGCAACTTCAGCTACGAGAATAGCGTAGCTGAAGTCGACGTTTCCTAGATCGAACTAAATTTACTTACTTCGGGTCCACACGGCGCAGGCAGGCTCCCCCTTCGACAGCGCTTCCTCCTCTCGGCAAGCAGAAGTTCCGCAGTCGACGGGGGAGCGCTTCTGGGATCGATCTATCGAGTCCAGATGAGACGTGATAAATCGATCCCAGAATATCGATCTCTACCCGCCGAATCAGGCCGGTAGTGTGGACCAGCCCTTAGCCTCCGCTGTTCGCCGCTCAGCTGGTTCGCTGCTGACTGCCCTTATATACCAGTCAGGCCCACCTGGAACAAAGCACTCCCAATTCACACTTTTCAAACAAAGCAAGCAAGCAAGCAAGCACAGGGTCAAACTGACAAACTGTGCCAGCAACAGACACTCAGATACTCACCAACACAGCCCCGCTAATGCAGCACTTAGCGTACCTCCTCTCGGACAGCTCCCAGGCAAACTACCTCTGTTAGCCTCCGCTGTTCGCCGCTCAGCTGGTTCGCTGCTGACCGCCCTTATATACCAGTCAGGCCCACCTGGAACTAAGCACTCCCAATTGACACTTTTCAAACAAACAAGCAAGCAATCAAGCACACGGTCAAATTGTCAAACTCTCCCAGCAACAGACACTCAGATACTCACCAACACAGCCCCGCTAACGCAGCACTTAGCGTACCTCCTCTCGGACAGATCCCAGGCAAACTCCC
>NW_020664580.1:1597807-1684206 GCF_002925995.2 Terrapene triunguis
CCTTATATACCAGTCAGGCCCACCTGGAACAAAGCACTCCCAATTCACACTTTTCAAACAAACAAACAAACAAACAAGCAATCAAGCACATGGTCAAACTGACAAACTGTCCCAGCAACAGACACTCAGATACTCACCAACACAGCCCCCCTAATGCATCACTTAGCGTACCTCCTCTCGGACAGCTCCCAGGCAAACTCCCTCTGTTTGGGAAGTAGGTAGGAAGTGCCCAGGGAAACTTTCAGGAAAGAGAAAGGAGTAGACCTAGCTGTTGGGTACAGGACCCTGGGCTGCTACCAGTGTCAGGGTGGGACTGGGTTCCCCTACTGGCCCCAAAGAACAGGGCGTACACGCACCCAGAGCGGGTTACCAAGCCCAGAAAGGTGGCTGCAGGCTGAGCAAGAGCCCCAGCAAGGGTAGAAGGACTTTTTTCTGTGGGAAGACCTCTTTGGACTTTTAGTGTGAGACCAGCAGGGCCCCAGAAGTGTGGACTAAAGGTGGTGACCCGGCTGGAGGCTGAGTTACCAGGCAGAGAAAGTGCCATGGTGTTGGAGTGACCATCGATAGGGGATGGGTGTGATTCCATGCCTCGCCACAAGGGGGCACATAAAGATGAGTAGTTTCGTTTATGATTGGCATAGTTGGGAGGATTGAATTCCCCCAGTGTTCCCTGAGGGCTGATGGAAGTCTTGTTTGCTGAAGGAAGGTCTGTCCCCCCCTAAGTGGGTGTATCGAGGGACCGAGCTGGTCACTGGATTTCCCACTTCAGTTTCAGGGACTGGTTAAGCAGCCGAAACAGGGCTAGCAGTTCCTAGAAAACTGACAGAAGCAGTAGGAAGTGGAGGCAGAGCTACAGACGCAGCTGGCAAACTTCATGGAGCAGCAGCGATACCTGTCAGAGATTCCACAAAGGAAAATCATTTGCTGTCAGAAGGGCCGGGTAAGAAAAGGGTATTCGGGGGCTGGAAGGCCAGAGACAAAACCTGGGGTCTGCTATGCCCATGGACAAAAAGAGCAGACACGGAGAGCATGCCTGGGCTGTGCTGACAAGGTTAGCCCAGGAGAGCAGGGCATGAGAAAGTGTACAAGCGTAACCTAATGCCAAGATGGGGACAAGAGTGCTTTGTTTTGGGTGCAGAGAAGCAGGCCATATCAAAAGACACGGCCTGCTTAGGAAATTGCTGAGTAGCAAAAGGAGGGGCCAGGGCCCCAAGAAGGTAGAAAGAAAGGAGAAGGTGTCCTCTGACACAAACCCACGTGAGGCAGGCAACGTGGAGGTGACAGGGATGGCCATGGACCTTGCAGACCCTCCACCAACACACCCTGTCGGGTGCTGCAGGGAGGTGAAGGATTAAATGGTTGGCCCAGAGATGAAGCAGGCTGAAGTAGGGACAAACACAAGGGTGGAACAGTCCATGGTGGGTTCTCAGACCCTGACGGAAAAGGTTTTGGCGAATGCAGTGGCAGTAGCAAAAAGGCTACAGGAGAAGCTAATGGCTTCAGAACAGGCTCTGCAAGCAGCTGTCAATGAGAATGAGGGGCTGCAGGAAGAGCGCTGGGATACTGCAGAAGAGAAGGATTGCCTCTTAATTCTGGTGAGGGGAGCTGGAGATGCCGAGCACCCAGGCTGTACAAGCTCGCAGCCGGTGACAGCGACGGGATGGCGAGAGATGAAGCTTGGACAAGAGTAGAACTTGCCCCTGGTTTGGGCCGGATTTTAAAAAGGAGGGTATATAACAGGGTGGCTTGACCTAGGGCTGCAAAGCCTGGAGGTAGGCCAAATTGATTACCAAGTGAGCCCCACCTGAGGGGAAAACCGCAGCAAAGGAGCAGGCCTAGCTGTTCAGTACCGGGCCTTGGGGCTGAACCAGCCAACAAACTGCCAGAGCGACTATCGGCGCGGGTACTAGCCCAGCAAGAAAGCTGTGACACCAGGCCTGGCCAGGACCTAGCAGTGAGTGAACTCTGGTACAAGCCTGCTTCTATTATGGATACAGCCTGATATTGGAGAGTGGTGAGGAGAATAGGGAGATGGGAGGGGCTGCTGAGGCTGGGGTGGAGAGGAAGCTGTAGGGCTCAGAGGAGATTAGAGAAGGAACCCAGTTGGTGGGTGGGATCCTGCTGGCTGTGGCTGGAGCAATGTGTAGCCTTTTCTATGGGAGGTGCCTGTGGGTCAGTGGGGCCTGAATCTCTCATGCTCCTGTTTTTTTTTTTCTTTGGGCATCACAGGAGTTGTCTGAGGAGCTGCCCTTGGATTCTGTGCCCAGCGCCAGCTTCTATAACTCACGGTGCCCACATGCACCCTCAGGTTCCAGGACCCTCCCGCATGGATCCCCTAACGCCAGTGTTGCTCAGGCACAGAGGCAAGAGTCACTGTCCTCCCATTCCCAGGTCACCTCCCACCAGTGGCTGTTCCCCTCCTTTGGCAGAGTGAGTGGGAACAGTCCCTCTCTCCTGGTTGGGGGGTTGATTTGACTCCAGCAGTGTCAGGATGGCTATGGGAGAGGATGGGTCATACAGCAGGGTCCAGTGATGAGAGCAAGGAATGGATTGTACTGCAGCCCTGCCACCGAGTGGTAGCGTGATCTTGGCCAGGTCACTCTCCCAGCTGGTGTCTCACTTTCTCCATCTCTGAAGTGAGGATAATCCTGACCCACATTAAGAAAGTGTTTGATCCTCTGCTCTTGCTTCCCAAATCCCTGCCCTCTTTGCCCCATATTCCTCAAACCTCCATGCCCATGTTAGTGCCTGTGTCGCCCCACAACTGCACGGTCTCATGCACAGTCTCCTGCCAGCAAACTGAAGCCGCCCCTAGATCTGGAACAAGAATCGCAGTTCCTGTGCGCTGCCCTGAATGGAGTATAGACCATGGGCATGGGGAAAGCCAACAGCCACATCCAGGTAGATCATCAACCTACTCCTCTGTCCCAGGAGCAGGAAGGCCTCTGGTTCTTGCTCTCTTCGGTAGCTGGAGCTGCTGAGGTAGGGGTGGGGTGGGCAGAGATGGGAACAGGCCATAGGATTAATAAAGTTTCAGGGGGAGACTCCCCCTTTGTGAGAGAGGATGTTACCCCTCTGTGGGGAATCCTTTCCTTGCAGATGCTGTGCTTTGGTTCCTGGACTCTGCCAGGAAGCCCAGCTCCCATCCCTAGCAGCTGTTCCATACCCTGCTTTGTAGCAGGCCCTCTGCAGACAACTGCTAGAGGCAAGGATTGAAGAGCCAGTTGCCATCCTGCCATGAATGCTTGCTGAGAGCCCATGGAGGTATGTGTGTTTGGAGTCTCGCCAGGGCTCTCCCTGGCACCTCTTACCCTGTGGCAGGTGTAGCTCTAGTTTCCATGCCCCTGACACACACAGCTCTCCTTCCCTTTGCAGGCTCTGTACAAGGCCTGTGGAGAGAACCTGTGTGTCATTGTAAAGAGCTTGCGGACATAGGCCAGAGTGAATTTTACCTTAGCCCTGGGGAGGCCTGGAAAGGTGAGACTGGAAGATTGGGGTTTCCAGTCTGTCCTCCTAGCTGGGTCTGCATTGGGGCATTTTTGGTAAGGGTAGTCAGTGCAATGCAATATTTTGGGACCCTTCCTCCTTTGGGGATGGAAAGAGCTGGGACTGGAAGCCTGGGCTCTCCCTACTTCTGTTGAGCACTAACCCCAGGGCCCAGGCCAGCTTGGGTAATGACAGCCTAAAACCCCCTTGCGATCCAGGAGATGGTCCTCAGAGAATAGTCTCTATCTCCTTCCTAGGGAGACCCTGAGACACAGGATGTGCCCCAGAGAATCAGCCTTCTCTCCTGTTACACCCATGACTAGAGGAGGGGGATTGTATTTAGCCACTTTTTGTCCATTAGGCCCCACACTAAAACCTGAGGAAGAGCTGACAATTTAACTGGGTCCCAGTCTAATTCCTTCCCCCTAGGGCTTAGCTTCTTTTTATTCTCCCCTCTCCACTTGTATCTTCTTCTGTGGGGTCCCTGAGTGTAAAATGAACAGAAGCTTCCTCCCCATCTGTCTTCCAGGTTCTGGAACCTATCCCAGCCTCACATCCGGATGCAGTCCACAGCCAGCCCAGCTTGGGAGTAGCAGGGACAGAGGACCTCATCCTGTCAAACCAAGGAGTGTTGGCTCTCAGTGAGGCTTAAATGGAAGATAACACCTCCCTCATGGAGGTATGAGCCCCAAGTGCCCATAGCAAATGGTTCTAAGGAGAGAGATGGCATCCCTCATCCATAGGCTGGACAAGAGCATTCCCTATTCTTGGATCCCAGCCAGCCCTGATATAAAGACATCTTTATCATCCTGCTGTTCATGTTGTGTTCCTAGGAAAATCATCCCTAGAGGTGGTGGCCTGGGATACCACATACTGTTTTCCACACCACATTTCAGCCATCTTGTGTGACGAAGTGGGGGTTTTCATGAATCCTATGTGTGCCTCAATTCTTTCAATATTTTGCACAGCTACCGAGGAGGAGGGGAAAGACTGTTTGCACTCATGGCAGGCTAAGAGACATAGGTGTGTATGCAGGACCGGCTCTAGACACCAGCAAAGCAAGCAGTTGCTTGGGGCGGCAAATTTGCAGGGGCGCAAGAATCCAGCATGGGAGCTGAGAACCAACAGGGGGCCCTGGGAGCTGTAGTTCCTTGGTTAGCTCCCTGCCTATAGAGCCAGCCCTGGAGCAGGGAAAGAACTACATTTCCCAGCATTCCCTCAGCCGCAATTAACAGGAAAGGGAGGGGGAAGGAGTGTGGAACTGAAACCTCATGCTGCAGCTTGCTGTGAATGGTAGGGACAGAGACAGCTCTAGGTTTTTTGCCACCCCCCCACCCCAGCCCTGGGCTCCCCCCGCACTCCCGTGTTGCCGCAGCCCTGGACTCTCCCCCACCCACACCCCCTGCTGCCCCAGCTCTGGCCCCTACCTGCACTCCACTGCTGCCCCAGCCCTGGGCTCTCCCCCCACCCGCACCTCCTGCCGCCCCGGCTCTGGCCCCCATCCGCATCTCCTGCCGCCCCAGCCCTGGGCTCTTCCCCCCCGCACCCACATCCTCTGCTGCCCCAGCTCTGGCCCCCATCTGCACCTCCTGCCACCCCAGTCCTGGGCTCTTCCGCCCCAGCCCTGGGCTCTCCCCCAAAGAAAGAATTGGGTGGACTAAATGGACAGTGCACCTCTCTATCTGAAGCCTAGCAAGGGAGATCCTACTAGAATTTAAAATGAAAAGTAAGGGAGGGGAGGCTCTACTAGACTGGTCAGCTTTAGATACAGTACCAGGCAGTAGGAGGATTTCCACTTCTGAGCCATGGAAGCAGAAATTGACTTTTCCTTTCCAGATTTAGCTAATATTCAGAAAGGGAATCTAGCACCTGCCTTCCAGATTTGAACACCCTCAAAATTCAGGAGTGCTCAAGCGCAATTTGGGCAGCTGTTACCTCATTTCTCCCAAATCAAATATACTGATCCACTGTAACTTGCTGTAGAAAAAGTAGAATAAATTGAGCAAGAAATGCTTCCCAGTGGTTATTAGGACTGGAATTGCTATTTTCAACAGCCATTGTTTCTGTTTGTTTGTTTGTTTTTTAGTTTTATTTGTTTAAAAGGAAGACAGTAATATTGCATTGGCAAATTCCCCATAGAAACAAAGAATGGAACAAATGAATAATAAAGGCACCTCAACTTTTCCTCATTTATGTAGGACAGTCTTATAATATGCATCCAGATATCCTTCAATCACACAAGCTGAAAATTGTTCCACTTTACTGCAGTTCTGTAACCATATGGGAACCAATCCTGTCTGTGTTCTGTGCACATCCAAAATTCCTGCTGAATGACCCGCCCTGGGAGCGTTACCAGTGACCCACGGCTGGGGCAGCAGGAGGGAGCAGTTGGGGGGGGGAGAGAGAGACCAGGGCTGGGGGCGGGGCAGCCAAAAATTTTTTTGCTTGGGGCAGCAAAAAACCTAGAGCTGGCCTTGTGTGTATGTCACCTACCTAAACCTGAACAGATCATTAAAAAGGATGGGCTCAAGCGGACCCCATATCAGTGGAAAATCTGAGAAGACAATGGAAAACCCAATCACCAGGACATTGTCACCTAGAAACCAGTGATCCAGATGGAGATGGATTTCCCTGTCTCTCAGCAGAGGTGGTGAGCAAAGACCCCAGCTTGAGAACAGAGGACTGGAGAGGTGTGAAGTGGGGGATAAGTGATGGCTTCTGGAAGAATCAGGGCTCTCTCTCACCTGGGGACTAAGGAAGGGAGACACACAGAAAGAGAGAGAGAGAGACATGCACACACACAGACCCTGACTATGGGTTTCTCTACAGCTTGGCTGGTGCTCTGGGCTAACCAGAATGGACTATGCTTTAACGTTTGTTTCTCTATGCTAACCTAAGGACTTCCTATGCTTTGTTCCAGTTGACTAATAAACTCTACTGGTTTGAAAACATTGCCTGAGTGTCACTGTAAATGCTGGATGAGGTGATTAAATCTGTATCCAGGACATACCAGGGTACAATCCAGACCAATTAGTAGCTGTGTCACCCTTTCCGTTGCCTGGGATGCCCTTTACAATGCCTTGCTGCTGAATCCTCCAGCCTGGACTGCTCACAAACAGCCTCCAGCATGTAGGTCACTCCAGTGATGAGCTGCCAAAATATTAACAACAGGTTCCCTCCTCCTCATCCCACGAGGGGGTCGTGGCCCCCCCCTGGACTCCTGCCCCATCCAACCCCCCATGTTCCTTGACGCCCCCTGGGAACCCTACCCCATCCACCCCGCTTCCCTGTCCCCTGACTGCCCCCTGCCGCCCCATCCAACCCCATCTCTCATTCCTGATGGCCCCCCAGGACCCCTGCCCCATCCAACCAACCCTTCTCCCTGTCCCCTGACTGTCCCTGGAACCCCTGCCCCTGACTGCCCCCCACTGCCCCATCCAACCCCTGCTCCTTCCTGACTGCCCCCCCGGGACCCCTGCCTCCATTCAATCTCCCTGTTTCCTGCCCTCTGACCGCCCCAATCCCATCCACCCCCCCACAACCCCCCGAACTCTCCTGCTCTCTTACAACACCCCCTTACCGCGCTGCCTGGAGCCGCTTGGCCGGGGCCAGGCTGGGGCGCTCGGCCGGGGTTGGGGAGCTGGGGCCGGAGCGCTCAGGCAGGGACCGGGGTGCTCGACCGGGCCGGGGCCGGGCTGGAGCCAGGGGCACATGGCTGGGGCTGGGATCAGGCTGGGGTGCTCTGCAGGGGCCAGGCCGGGTCTAGGGGTGCTCTGCCAGGACCGGGCTGGGGCGCTCGGCAGTGGCCAGGCCGGGACAAGGCTGGAGTGCTCAGCCGGGGCCAGGCCAGGGCTGGGGGATCCAGGCCAGAGGGGGCCGGAGCCAGGCTGGAGGGAGCCGTTCGGCCGGGCCTCGCCACACCTCCCTGGAGCGCACTCCCCCCATGCCCCAGCTTGCCTGCCTGCCTGCTGCTTCTTTCAGGCTTCCCGCAAACATCTGATTCGCGGGAAGCAGGGGAGGGGGAGGAGAAGGGGGCGGAGCATTCAGGGGAGGAGGGGGACGTGAGCTGGGGCCGGGGGCAGGGTGGACAGCTGCCCAAGCCTTTGTTAAATAAAGCCCTTTTAGAACCGGTTGTCCTGGAACAACTGGTTCTAAAAGGGCTTCTAAATTTAACAACCGGTTCCTGCGAACCGGTGGGAACTGGCTCCAGCTCACCACTGGGTCACTCCCAACTCTGTCCATGTGTGGTGCAGCCAGCCAGCCACACCTTGGCTCTTACCAGCCTTGATTATGCTGCAGGGTGATCTCAACAACCCCCAGTCCTGGATCTTCCCCAAGAACTGTATGTATTGTATTGGCCAGCCCTCTCCTAGGCAGTATAAATACATTGAGTGTTATTCCTTTAAGGGAACAATATGCACACAATTTATTACCCCAAATGACGTTACCCAGACACTTAATCTTGTTTTTACGGTTTTATCTAATCCAGTGTGTTCAAGTTGATTAGCTACAAAGAGATTTTGAGTACAAGTAATGAAGCATAAAAGTCAGAAGTGGTTACAAGAAAAATAGAGATAAAATGCTTACAGATGCCGAACACGAAACTGTATTAGATTCAGAACAAAGTTCTAACCCCATTCTTTCAGCAGTCTTACTGATCAAACTAAGTCAGGACCCCTTCCCCAGAGTTCAATGGGTGCTTCCTGTCTACTCAGATGCAGGGAATGCGATGGACAGGGAGAGAGAAAGGGGTGCCTTGGGATGTTTGTCCCTCTTTATCATTTCAGTCTCCCTCTTGAAAAAATATTTCCAGTGGAGACCCAGGAGCTAGAGTGTGTCTATGTGGAAGAATATTACCTGCCAGTATTCTTCACCTATTTAAACTGTGTTTTCCTTCTCTGATGACTCCGTTTACTGCTTAAATACAAATTAAGTCAAGCACCAATTCCTTGGTTTAGGACAGACCTATTTGCCAGCTTCAGCCTGAGCAGGGCTGTGGGGTTTGGAAAATGTGTTGTTATACAGGGGAAGCTTATAACTTCACATACAATGTTGCCACACACATTTTACCAGGACAAAATTGACCAGCAAATTATGAATGTTTAAGTAATGCTTCTGTGACATTCTATACCTTGGGGGAGCATCCTGTAACCCCCATATTCCTCATTTATATATAATTTGATATTGCATATAAAGCAGGCTGTGCGAGGTATCAGGGGAAAGGTTATGATCTGCTGAAAGTCACTGTTCTATCTAAATATGTACATCATTAATGCATATGAAGTTATGAGAATTGTGTTATATGGTTGTCATTAAAATATACTGTGGGTTTGGGAAGCGCCCAGATACTAGCTCTCCAGAGACAATGACAAGGAAAGTAACCAATGCCTGGGCAGGTGTCAAACCACCATCAACAGCCATTGTCCAGCAAGGGAGCTACAATTCAATGATTCACCTTCATAAGGTCACACCAGGGGAATTGCTCACCCTTGCCTGGGGACTCGCATGGGACTGAGGGTATAAAACAGAACACAGTGGCCACATGCTTGGCCTTTCTCTTGCCCCCACTTATGCTGCAAGCAACAAAAAACACTCAGAAGACTGAAGTCTCCAATAGAGGAGACTGACCCAGGTTTAAGGAACAAACCTGTATAATAAGGACTGAAATATCCAGTGGGGTGAGAAAAACTGCTTAATCTAGATGTTACCCAGTCTAATAGGGTTGAGAATGTAGACTGCGTTTTTATATTTTATTTTGGTAACTAACTGACTTTTTGCCTGTCACTTATAATCACTTAAAATCTATCTTTTGTAGTCAATACATTTGTCTAACTGTTTATCTTTACCAGTGAGTTTGCCTGAAGTGTTCAGTAAGGGTGTTTGCTCAGGTTTACAAAGGCTGGTGTATATCCACTTTCCATTGATGAAGTGGTGAACCAATTAATACATTTGAACTGCTCACCTTGAACAGTGCAAGACGGTACATATCTGAGGTATAAGGCTGGGAGGATTTGGCTGGTGCTTTTCTCTGTGTGATTCAAGAGTGGCTCTGGGAGCATTCATGCAATCTAGCTGGGTGTGGGGCTCCACATGCGGTTGTGCTGAGTGATAACAGTGCCTGGAGGGGTTTACTGCTTGTCACTAGCAAGGCATTGTGAGAGACAGTCCAGATTAGTGAGTTAAAGGGGCACAGCGGTCCCACAGTCCCAGGCTGCACCCAGAGGATCCTGTCACAGCCTCACAAGGCATACCTTGTACAAACATTATTACAATAGTGTATAGGGTGTGAAGACAGGTATATTTGGTCACGTTATCTCAGCTGGACTCACCGCACAGAGCTTACAGTGTGAAGCAGGAGTGCTGAAGCCCAGATGATCAGTCACAGGAGGAATGAGGCCACATGGGTATTGTAACAGGTTGGATCACAGAAACCCCCTTGGGGCTGCCAACTGATGTGCCAAGATTACTTCTGCCCCTGCTTTCCCTGCCAGCTTGGGACTCCAGAGCCCTGCCTGGCTGTGCCAGACACGCTTGTCGGCCACAAACACAGACCCAGGTCTGAACCACGTCCCACAAATTGCAAGCTTAATTAAAAGCAGCTTAAGAAGTGTTCCTGTCTTTAACACTCAGATGCCCAACTCCCAATGGGGTCCAACCCCCAAATAAATCAATGTTACCCTATATAAAGCTTCTGCAGGGTAAACTCATAAATTGTTCACCCTCTATAACACTGATAGAGAGATATGCACAGCTGTTTGCCCCCCCAGGTATTAATGCATACTCTGGGTTAAAGTAAAAAGTGATTTTATTAAATACAGAAAGTAGGATTTAAGTGGTACCAAGTAGTAACAGACAGAACAAAGTGAATTACCAAGCAAAATAAAATAAAACACGCAAGCCTATGCCTAATACAGTGAGAAAACTGAATACAGATAAAACCTCATCTGCAGAGGTGTTCCAGTAAGCTTCCTTTTACAGACTAGTCTTCTTCTAGTCTGGGTCTAGCAATCACTCACACCCCCTGTAGTTACTGTTCTTTGTTCCAGTTTCTTTCAGGTATCCTTGGGGGTGGAGAGGCTATCTCTTGAGCCAGCTGAAGACAAAATGGAGGGGTCTCCCACGGGCTTAAATAGACTTTGTCTTGTGGGTGGAGACCCCCTCCTCTCTCCTATGCAAAGTCCAGCTCCAAGATGGAGTTTTGGAGCCACATGGGCAAGTCACATGTCCATGCATGACTCAGTTTTTACAGGCAGCAGCCATTGCCCACATGCTATCTTGACTGTCTCCAGGAAGACTTCTTATGTGGATTGGAGCCTTCTAAGATCCATTGTTTGTTAAGTGTTTCTTGATTGGACACTTAATTAGCACATTCCTTTCTCAAGAAGCTGACCAAATGCTTTACTAAGACTACTTAAAAATCAAGTATACAACCAATATTCATAACTTTGATTACAAAAATGATACATGCATACAAATAGGATGAATAGATTCAGTAGATCATAACCTTTACAGAGATATGTTATGGCATATGTAGCATAAAACATATTCCAGTTATGTCATATATACATTCATAAGCATATTTCCATAAAGCCTTAGGGGGTGCACCATCACAGGTACCCTGAGGGAAGAGAGACATTTTAGGGGTCTGGCACATTGAAGGGATTCCTCCAAGAGACTGTTCCAAAGATGGGGTGTAACACTGATCCTGTGGATCTGTGACATTAATCTCCACCTGGCAATGTCTTTAATACAAATTTCTCCAATGCCCATTTCTCTTCTCCAGCTCTGCTCCCTCCAGCAGGGCAGAATTTTGATTTCCTACCTTTCAAGGGCTGAAGGGTAGTGCTTGCATTGCTCCCACCACCAGCTCTTTTAAAGCAGGGGAGAAATCTCCTGCTCTTTTAGAACCAGCCTCCTCAGTAATTCCACCCACAGTGGTCCCATCTGTGCTGCTTTGTTTACCTAGGATTGGGAACCTCTTTTGAAGCTTTGAAGAAGATTTGACCAAAGACTAATTTAAAAAATGATGCATACTCCACCTTTTTTGTTCCATTCGGTAACTTAGAATGAGTAGTCCAGTATACTGTACAATATTCTTTTATTCTGGAAGAGATCCAAGGAAGTTAAGCCAAGCTAATTTTTTCCCTTGAGAATTATTTTATATTTAAGTTGACTTTAGTTTCTCATAAGGTTATATCTTGTGGATACTAAGATTAATTAACAAATGCATTTTAATCCACTTCGGTACAGTTAGTCACCATGGCTATTGTTATGGCATGTTTGCTCATCAATACCAAAGATACACAACTAGTAGTTTCTCTACAGGGTCTTTACTTCATTGTGATCTAGGAAAATTCACAATTCTATTTCATGTATCACTATAGATTTTCATTCTGTTAATAATTTTGCTGCCTCTTATCAAAGTAAAGATTACCCCAACATACCTTATCAAACAGACTACAGGATATGATACAACATATGACTGAGTATTTCTATCAGTTAAACAGATTTACACTTCATAGGTCCACATAAGCACCTAAGGATTAGAATGTATTGATTCACACAAGGTTGTTATGACTGGGATGCAGGCAGTCTGAGCTAGTGGTCAGCCCAGTAGTCAGGCTGGGTCCAGTACCAGGAGGTCAGAGTCTGAGACAGACGAGAGGGCAAACCAAGTCATGTGGCAGGACAAAAGTAGGGCCAGGATAGCAGGGAATCAGCAGCAGGAACAGGCATCATAGGGGAAGCTCCCTATAGGAGCTCCCTACTCCAATACAGGGAGAACCCAGTTGCATAGACAACTTCCTCTTCCTGTGCTTGGGTTAAATAGAAGTTGGGGACCAATCAGGATCTCTAGGGTTCCACCAGTCAGAGCCTGGGACTGGCGTTCTCTGATAGAGTTCAGTTGCCATTCTAGCAGCTATTAGCAGATCAGGTTGGGACTCCCTAGCTCTTAAGAAACCTGTGGACCAGGGTTTGAGACCCATGGTCTGTGACCTATTAAATACAGAGAACTCTGAGGTGGGCCTGATGCAGGATAGTTGATAGTAAGTAGACATACCTATTCTCTAAGAAGCTGGTTAAGCCTTAAACATTTTATTATGAGCTAGTGAAATTCCACTGGAGCCAATGACAAACTCAACACTTCAAGAGTTTTTAAAGTGGTCTCCAAGATCTACAACAATGGAACTAGTGTCCTGGGAAAGAAGAACATATTTTTAGATTAAGGGTTAGGATTTGGAACCTGGAGGCCAGGGTTTTATTCTTTGCCTTACCACAGACTCTCTTAGCAATTGGAATAAATTAATTACTCTTAAGGTAAGAGGGGGAAAAGGTTCTCCCTTAAAGAAACGTCCTGGAAAAATAATTGTAAAAAAATAGCATTGGGTGCTCCAAGTATATTAGCTTTCAATGATTTCTACATAAAAGATGACATTTTACAGATGAAATTAGCCCATTACTGCGAACCTAGCAAACTCCCCTTGGGACCTGAAAATTCAAGGTAGGGTCCTACTTTCTTGGGAACCATGTCTAGTAAATCAGTCCAAATTATGCCTTCCATTACTTTTGTGCAATTCTACTATTCCCATTATTTTGTATTTTTCAGGACAAGAGGTGTCACTGATCAGGACTTTAGTTACAAAGATGGTTTTTCAGACTGAGAAATTCAAAACAATACTTTTCTATTCAGCAGCTGGGGATCATTGGTGAGAGCAAACTCTTATTTTTGATCATTACAGTTGTAAACCTACCCCTTAAAATATATGAAAGCAAGCTGGAAAGTCATCAAGACCTGGACTCTGACAAAGAAGCCAATCATTGAGAGCTACACTCTGCATTGTTGCTCTTCTGTATTATCCTTACTTTGATACTTTCAGACTCACATTGCTATTTTAGTGACTATGCTGACGTTCTATTATGAACTCTCTTATTGAATCGTTTGTGGTTTGCAATTTGAGTCATTTGTGGTATGCTTTGGAGCTATTATTTTGTAACAGGAGTGATTCTGAACAAAGAAGTGGGCTGATGACCCACATTGTAATTAGATGGGTGAGTAGGTTAAATAGCCCAGATGAAATTTTATCCTATTCCTATGGAGCATGGATAGGCCTTGAGAAAAAAGGATTCTCTTCAGCCTGTTTTCTGTAGGAAAATGAATGATGGAGTGCATTATGAACCCTCACACCCCTCCCCGCACATCACAGCTGAGAGATGCCAGAAAATCCACACCATTGACTCTTTCTTTTAAGGCCATCAGGCACAGATATCATCTTCAAAGATTTAGACCAAGATAACAATTTATTCTGACGACCATGATAGTGTATTACAAAATTGGACTCAAGTTGTGGGGCCAAACAGTTCTTGATGCTTATGTGTTGTGTACAAACACAACTCCATAAACAAAGAAAAGCTTTAGAAAAAGAAACACTATAGATAGAAAAGCTATTCCTACTCAACTTGCCATTGGCAGACAGCAACATCTCTGTAGGATGATGCAGGTACTTCAATGGATACTAGGGCTGACTAGGTCCATCAGCAAATGGTGGTGTTGGGTAGAGTAGGAACAGTTTCAATGCAGTGTTGCTTCTTGGGCCGCTGAAGTTGTAAACTACAAATCTCCCCCAAGCTGCTTTCTAAAAGTTGTCAAACTGTCCTCAGAAAGCAGCTCTGCCACTTTGGGTATGGCTGCTAGTTTTCTAATTAAGGAGGTTTGTTGACTTGAATGAGACAAACCAAAGTCTGACACTGACATTTCTCTCTAAAAGCTAGTTTTCTAGATCATTTCAATGGCTGTTTATAACCATACCCACTGCTGCTTACTGTAAATATTTTTTTTCTGAGAACCGAATATCAGGTTACATGTTAACTTTTGCAGCCTACTTTTGTGGTAAATTTCTGAGGAGCTTAGCCTTTTCCACACCTTTTTTCCCCCCTGTAAGGTTGGTGTACTGCTCAATATTAATGAAGCTATGTGCATTCACAAGACTGAATAATGAGGAAATCTCTTCCTACGACTGCCATGTTCTGCTCTCCTGGAAGAAGGGAACATCCCAGATCATGACCCTTTGTGGCACAGCATAGTTCTGCAGGCATCACACCCACAGGGTTCCAAAATAAGCTACTTGCATCCAGAGGCTTTAAAAAATATTCCCTTTCTGTTGAGGTCCAATATAATTTAATCAACTAAGAGCTCCCTCTTAGGTTCATGGGTCTTCCCAGACCTCCTTCTTGGGCCTGAAGGGATTTCAGGCCTAGCCTCTAGATTCTCCCTCAGATTAAGGGGAATTTTCCAACCCTCCTTCTTGGTGCTGGGTTATAATTCACAGTCTCACTCTCCTTGAACCAGGAGTTTACAACCCCCTCCCACCATTGGGTTATTATGCAAATAAACTCATTTTTCAGATAAGGAGGAGCCCACAGCTCTTCGTATGGACCCCAGTTAAGTTTCAGAACCAGCCTTATTCCTCAATCAGCTTCTCTTCCCCCAAAGCTGGCCCCTTTCTACTCAGTCCTTTTAGCTGTCAGCTTCAAGAGTTTAACAGGCTCTAGCACACCTTCTCCTGCAGCAGCAAAGAGCTCTTGTCTCCAGGAGCAAGTCCTTGCAATTGAGCCCTGAGGGCCTTTTATCAGGGCCAGGTGCCTGATAGTCAATTAACTGCCTATATGGGCTCTTTCCCTTCAAATTAACTCCTCATGTGTAGCCTGGGCCCAGACTCCCCTTAAAGGGACAAGCAGCCCCATGAAACCTCTGCATTAACATTCATTATTCTACATGGCACAGGGAGCTATTTATCTAGGTTCTTCAGTTGGTGCCCTTCACCATAGTATCTGAGTGCCAAGTATCTGTCATTTTTCCTGTTGGGAGGCAAGCTCTCTTCGCTGTTGGCAAGAGCCTCATTTTTTTTTTTTTTCAATTTAGCTAGTTGTTCTGCTTGAGCTCTACTAGTATAGTTAAAGCAGTACAATCCCCCTAGTAGGGACACAATTACATCACTATAAAGGTACATGCCAGTGCAGGGAGGGGAATAAGCTATATTGGTGTAAGGCACTTTTATAAAGATATACTAGTTGTCCTGGTACAACTCCTATTTAGGTAAAATTTAATTAATTAATACACCCCCTAACCAAAATAGTTATATAGGTACAAAAAGACTGTATGTAGAGTGGCCCTTTAAATGTAAGCAAATGCCAGAATTAAGGTTGCTTATACAAATTTAGTGCAGCTCCATTGTGCATATGTATTATGATACAGACTCACAAGTGTGGCCTTGGGGTCAATTCACTTCCCCTCACTGCATCGGTCTCCTTCTCCAGAAAACCTACCCTGTGGAAGGAGAACACAAGCCCCCACAACCCTCAGTGGGTGTCTGGCCCTGGCAGCTTAAACCAATTGGGTTATTTGCTCAGGGCCGGCCCACAACATTTTGGCACCAGAGGTGGGGAGCTCAAATGACACCCCCATGCCCCCTTGCTTGGGCCAAAACTTTGAAAGGTCTCAATTCTGCCTTCTTCCTGTTCTACTCCTCTCATGGTACTTCTCTGCTACTTACCCCCAAAAAGGAGAACTAACAACTTCAAATGCCTTGTTCAAAAATTTTAAGTAACACTTAACTTTCAAACGCCTGAACAGTAAATGTAACTTTTCTTGTCTGCATAGTAAACACTGGCATTTTTATCAGTTTGAATAATCAAAGTGCTGCTTTCCGTGCCTTCTTAGTTGCAAAGATTTGAACTGCTTCCTGAAAGTCCACAGTCTGGACCAGCTCATGCTCTATTGAGATGGTTGCAAGGCCAGCCAGCCTCTCCTGTGTCATTGTGGAGCGTAGATGTGTTTTTATTAACTTCAGCTTGGAGAAGCTGCGTTCTCCACTGACAACTGTTACAGGAAGTGTTAGAAGTATGCGCAGAGCAACAAAAGCATTTGGAAAGAGGGTGGTCATCTTATTTGTGCACATATATTCCAGAACAGCCTTTGAAGTTGATCCTGCTAAAATGTATCTTGAAAGGGCTTTCAATTCATCACCTAAATCATGTGCATCAATATCGCGCATGTCATCATGTGTCAACACTGTCTCTAGTGCCCTGCATTGCTGGTATTGGTCTTCTTCAGGTATAGCGTGGAGTTTTGGAATATCATACAACATCCCAAATATACTGCTGTGTTCCTTGAGCTGCATGAAACTTTCTTCAACTGACTGTATTGCACAATCTACCACCTGGTTAAAGAATTCAACTTTGAATTGTTCTTTGGGGTCTCTTATGGGATTATCCCATGCCTTGTAATCAAAATGTCTTCTTCTTCGGTGACTCTTGTATTCTTGAATGGGTGGGAAAATAGCTTCAGTGTGAAGTTCCTTGCCAATTTCTGTGCACTCTTCAGAATGTTTTGAAATCCCTCATCTGACCGGTAAGACTGTAGGTATGACTTTGCTTTGTCCAGTTGTTCCATTGCTCCAGATCAGTGGTTCCCAAACTTTAACAACCTGTGAACCCCTTTCACTAAAATGTCAAGTCTCGCGAACCCCCTCCTAAAAATGAATATTTTCAGGGATTTTCTCCTTTACCTGAGTATAAATTATAAAAGCAGTGATCTTGGAAATATAAAATTTGTTTTATGACATGTTTATTACACACTATTTATTACTATTATTGTTTATCATTACAGTATTTTTATTACATTATGAAAACGGCAAGATCTCACTTTCGCAGCTTGTATCACTTTGAATCAGATGTGAAAGAATGAAGGTATTTAAGAAGCCAACTCAAAGAGTTCCTCCTACACAAGCATTCAGGTCTTGAGCAGTCCAGGCAAACAATGCACGTTACAACAAAGCTTAAACTTGTTCTTCATAATAATTTTAAAAACAATACTAGCTGCCTATTTAATTTTAAAAACAGCAAAAAATATCCACCTCCCTTTCCATTTCTTATAAGGACTCTTGAAGTTTAAATCTCCTCAGTGTGATAAATATGCTTGTTTGGATCTGCTTAGCTCTTGGAAGTCCAGGGGCTCCGGGCTGCTGGCCCCAGGCTGCCCGGGGTCCCTAGGGATAGCTCTTTCTGCCATTAGGGAATTTTTTCCCGAGAACCCCCAGTAACATTTCGTGAACCCCCAGGGGTTCACGAACCCCAGTTTGGGAACCACTGCTCCAGATATATCAAGATCAACACCTTGGAGTCTCTTGCTTACAACATTTATTTCAAACAGTATGTCATACCACAACACTAAGCCACACAGAAATTTGAAGTTATGTATGTTTTTGGTGGTTCCATTTCCCTCTGCCACTGTTTTCCCATGAACAGTTCCTGTCATAGCATTATCCTCCATAATGGCAACTATGGCATCATCTGTTTTCCCAATTTGGTGTTTGATAGGCTTTATCGCTGTCACTTGACTTTCTCATCATGTGGCACTCAGTGGTTTCAGCGTCAGAGAGGATGTTCTCAGATGTTGCTTCAAAATTTGCCATCGATGACTTGATGCAGAGAAAAATACATAGATGCTTTGAATTACATTAAAAAATTCAGCAGCCTCACTAGAAGCTGATGCTGCATCACTGACCACCAAGTTCAATGAATGAGAACAGCATGGGACAAAAAAAGCTTGAGGGTTTAACTCTCGGATCCGTGTCTGCACTCCTCTGTTCTTTCCTCTCATCTTGGCACCATTATTGTAGCCCTGACCTCTCATGTCAACTATCGCAATTCCTGTATCTTCCAGCTTTTTAAGAAGCACATTTGTCATACCAGCTCCTGTAGTATCATCAATGTCAATAAATTCTAGAAAATGGTCTCTGACAGTCACCATTGGAGGGACATTTTCACTAGGTTCTGTTGTTACAAAACACACCATTAAAGTCATTTGTTCCATATGGTTGATGTCATGTGTGCAGTCCAGAATAAGCGAGTAATATCTTGCTGACTTCAGATCTGCCACAATCTTCTGTTTGTCTTTTGTTGTCAGTAACTGTATGATCTCATTTTGAATTGTTTTTCCAAGGTAGTGGTGTGTGTACATTTCTTGGGTGGTGACTCTTCTTACATGCTCCTGGAGTACATCCTCAAACTAAGCCATCAGCTCCTCAATTTTAAGGAAGTTTCCATTGTTTGGCACATATAGCTGATCTGAAGTGCCATGCAGTGCTAGGTTTTGGGTAGCAAGCATTCTCACAATGGCAATGAGCCTTTTCAGAACATTTTGCCAGTAAAGAGACTCTTATGCAATCTTCTCTTGATGCTGATCATCTATGGTGGCCTTTAACCTTAGTCTCATCTCAAGATCTTTCCACCTATGGAATGCTCTCTGGTGATTTGCTGCCTTCTCATGGCATGCCAGGTCTCTAGCCAGATTTTTCCAGTCCTTTGTTCCTGTAGAACCCAATGTGGCTGGAACATTAGACTGGAAGAGTTTGCAATAAAAACAGTATGCAGCATTCTGGGTTTTTGAGTACATAAGCCATCCCTCTCCACTTTGTCATCATTGGGGATTTTACGCCAGTAATGTGTTGGATGGAAACTTCTATTTTCATTATCTTTGGGGAACATGAAGTTTTTCACTTGCTGTGGCCCATGCAGTACAAGGAAGTCCCTCAGGCTACTGCTCAAGTGGGTCCACAGTCCTGGATCATCTAGACTTAAGGAACTAAACTCAGCAACATCTTGTGTTTCCACCACACTCTGATCTACACTTTTCTTCAGGAATGTGCATGGTTACATCCATTTGAGATGGAGCTACGGATGCTGCAGTAGCTGCCAGGTCACCTGCACTCTGACTAACTGGAAGATCAGGCATCTCCTCACCACTCACATCCTCACTGGGTCAGAAGGCTCACCGTGAATATTTTTGTCTATGTATCTCAGGAGAGCTCCTTCCTGCTTAGATAGAAAAGCTTCCTTTGCTTGCTTTCTTCTTCTGAATGCTGCCCCACAGGGGCATTTTCGTCTTTCACTCATGACTGCTGTTCTGTGCCAGCTATAGTGGCTCTCAACACTCAATTGAAGGAGACAAATAAGCAGGCTGGTAGCAGGGCCTGAGTGAGGGAAGATATCAGCGTCTTAAGGGCCTAACTGGCTCCTACTACTTCAGTTGACTGCCTGTTCTCCTCAAGTGGGTTCAGGGAAGCAGCAGGAAACAGGAAGCTCCCCGAGAAGCTGGTGTTAATCAGTCCAGGCTCCTGGGGGTGCTAGAGAGATACATAAGAGGCTCCTCCTCCTCTCTCTCCCTGCAGCTCCTGCAGCTTTCTCTTATTCCCTCTCTCTCACCTTTTCTCCTGCCTGCCTGTTATGTCTCTTGTGCCCTCCTTCCTCCAGCACAGCACTCCACCATCTCTGTGCATCTAGAGCAGAGAAAATACATATGCACCAGCAGCAGACACAATTTTCTACACTCTGGGTCCTAGTAGTGGCCCCCCACAGTCTGGCACCTGAGGCGGCCGCCTCAGTTACCCCATCTCTGGGGCAGCTAATGGGAGGGGGAACCCCTGGGAACCGCCCCTTGGAATGGCAGTGGCTGCCCAGGGAGCCGCAGCCAATGGGGAAGCGGAGGGGGCAACGCAAGAATCTGTGTCACAAGGCTGAGTCTGCATGAGGCAGGGTCTGCACCATGCCCTGGTGCCCTAGTAATAGCCCCTCGGTGGCCACAGTCCTGCCTCTCCCTGGCGACGGGTGAGTGGGGGGCCACCGGCTCCTTTCAGCACCATGGGGCAGGGTCATGGCTCCCTGCAGGGGTCATGCAGTGAGTTTGGCTCCCGGTCCTGTGGGCGGCTGGACCTCAGGTCCCTGATCCGGGTTGGGGCGAGGGGCTGGCTCTGAGTGTGCCCGCCCCCATGAACAGCCAGGCAGACTAGGTGGATGCAGAAATGCGCCCTCCAGCAGCACCAGCCCCCATGTGACCGTTCACCCCGTGTTGCACCAGCACGAGCCTACAGGAGGTGGCAGGTGCTAGAGCAGGCTGGTGCCGTCATCATCACAGTCGCCCCAGGACGCGACAGTGGCCTCGAGATGTGTTTGCTGTGCTGGTGGCAGGCCGTGTCCTGTGGCTGTCAGGGCAAATCACTCCAGTGCAGAGTGAGCCCCGGCCTGACCCAGCACTCCGGAGCCTGCCAGAACCAAACTGTGCCAGAAGGACGCTGCTTTCTGCTGGCCTGTGGTGTGCCCAGAGGAGCGGCAAGATCAGGCGTCTGGAGAGGGTGGGGTAGCTGAAGTGTGTTCCCAGTGAGAACAGCCTGGCCCTAAACCTTAAGTAAGGAGACTGTTGGCCCCTTACTAAAAGTTAAACTCAGTGGGGCCGTTTTTGGTTGACAAGCGCACAGTACCAAAAGCAAAGGGAAGGGTCGATGGGAAATCAGGACCCTGAGACTGAGAGTCCCCAGGGGCAATGGGGAGAGGCCAATGCTCCAGGTCAGCCTGACTGACAGGGTGGGCAGGCTAATGAGGGAATCAGGAGGCCAGGGCAGGACCCGTCCTCCATGTGAGCTGGAATTGCCTGGGTCAGACAGAGCGGGGCCGAGCTAAGGAGAAAGCAGGGGCCCAAGCTGAGCTGGGGAACAGAGCTGTGCCAGTGAGAGCCAGAGACTGAACCAGAGAAGCAGCCCAGGGAGCAGATCTGTGCTGAGAGCAGAGCTGCAGCAGCAGCGCTGGGGCTGGAGCAGTCTGGAGCCGGGTGCAGTGAGCAGCTGGGGAGAGAGAGGGGGACGCTGGGCATTGGGCCCAGCGCAGGGAGACACCCCCAGCCAAGACGCCTGGCAGGCCAGACTTGGATGGGGATCGTAACCCTGACAGGGTGGGGGCTGATGCTGGTGTAAGCAGAGTCAGGATGAGCTCTACCCTGACATCTGGTGGTGAATTATGGTGAGTGTGGAAAAGAACTCCAGGGGCTGATCTTGTTTGCATAGGCACACCCACCCACCTGGCATGAGACAACAGCAACTGATAGTGGTTACTTTGGATGGGGTGGGATCCCCAGTTTCTCTGTTATTGGGGCAGGAGGAATAAAGTGTTGTTACCCTGATTATGTGAATCAAGGACAATGAAACTGTTTTATGACAGAGTGTCTCACCATCACCTAAGTAGCACTCGCTAGACAAGGGACATGGGTTCCACAGCCCAGTGAATTGAGAGAGGATGGCTGTTTGTACTGGATGATATGGGTTCCCTGTGGGGGGCTTGAAACACCAATTGTACCATCTCCTTTCTCTACTGTTGAATGTCAGAGCTAGCTTTGATTCCATTAGGAGTCTAGTTACAGGCTGCTGAGCTGAATTCACTTTGGGCCAATGGTGTACCAGCACTAGAGCTCCCCTACTATGAGCTGAAATTACAAAAGAGCTAAAGTTATTAAAAGCTGAGGGCACTGAGTGCTGTGTTAACTAGTGGGGGAGCCTGAAGCTATGTTGCTAAGCGGTTGGCAGAGCAGTTTGTGGGGACAGCTGGAGGAGCGGCGTGGAGCCTTGTGGGGACGGTTGGAGCGGCCCAAGGAACAGCGAGCGGAGCTGTTTGCGGGGACAGCTGGAGCGGCTCATAGGTCGGTGAGCGGAGCCATTTGCGGAGATGGCTGGAGCGGCTCACAGGTCGGTGAGTGGAGCGGAGCAGCTCGTAGAGCAGAGCAGTTCGTGGGACGGCAGGAAGTGGACTGGCTCGTGGTCAAGGCTGCGGCGGAACCCCACGGAGAGACGGCCGGCTGGCCTTGGATCACGTAAGGTGCCCCTTAACACCCTGTGTGCCCCCCTTTTACTCTGGGGCTGCACTGACCAGGGACAGAGACTTTGGGGGTTGTTGGACTTTTGGGACTCTGGGTGATTTTTGGGTTGCTGGATTCAAGAACCAAAGGGAAAGGACACAGCCCAATTTGCTGGGGTGGGTCTTTTGCTCATGGTTTGTGTTATGAATCCTGTTTGTGGTGTTTTTCCAATTTAACGCTGATGTCGTTTATCTCATGTTATTAAACATTTTCTGCTACACTCAGACTCCGTGCTTGCGAGAGGGGAAGTATTGCCTCTTAGAGGTGCCCAGGGGGTGGTATGTAATTGTCCCAGGTCACTGGGTGGGGGCTCGAGCCGGTTTTGCATTGTGTTATTGAAACGGAACCCCTAGATACAGAACCCGGCCCTTGTTGCTGCCAACTTAGATGGGCAGAAGGGTTACACTGGGAAGAAGGATTTTGCTACCTAGAGCCTGAGGGTGTGTGGCCAATGCTAGAACAAGTGTCTGACCCGCAGCATCCCTGCAGCACAGCCAGGGGCTGAGAAAGAGGCCTAGGACTTGTGAGGAACAGACTGAATTTCCCTTACATTCCAGAGATGCTGGTTGCGGTGTCCCTGTGCCACAGAGCAGGGTGACGGGTTTTCCTTTAACCTTTCCCATTTTCCCTTATTTTTTTTAATTAGCTGCTGTTTAATAAATTGCATTTGCTTTGAACTGTATGCAATGATCAGTGAGTCAGGGAAGCATCCAGAGCAGAGAGAGCACCCTGAAGTGGGGACACCTTAGCCCCTGCCCTAAGTGACCCTGACAAGATTGGGGGTCGAGCCCCCCCAGGAATCCTGGGCCCAGACTTTTCGAGGTTACAAGGTCTCTGCCACCCAGGAGAGTGGAAGGGCAGGCCTCTGGGTAAAGGAAGTGGAAGCGAGGACTCAGATCCTTTCTCTAGCCCAGGGGTGGCCAATCTGAGCCTGATAAGGAGCCAGAATTTACCAATTTACATTGCCAAAGAGCCACAGTAATACATCAGCAGCCCCTCCATCAGCTCCCCTGCCCTGGTCCCAGCACCTCCCACCCACTGGCAGCCCTGCCGATCAGCACCTCCCCCCCATCCCTGCACTCCCTGATTAGGTGTTTCGTGGTATGCAGGAGGCTCTGGGGGAAAGGGGAGGAGCGAGGGCATGGCAGGCTCAGGGGAGGGGGCGGGAAGGGGTGGAGTGGGGGCAGGGCCTGTGGCAGAGCCAGGGGTTGAGCAGTGAACATCCCCTGGCACATTGGAAAGTTGGCGCCTGTAGTTCCAGCCCCGGAGTCGGTGCCTATACAAGGAACCGCATATTAACTTCTGAAGAGCCACCTATGGATCCGGAGCCACAGCTTGGCCAGCCCTGCTCTAGCCCATTTCATCAGGGTAGTATATAAGCCAGGAAAGTTCCCCACAATAGCAGGACCATTCCCCTGCTTACACATACAAATGTAGGGAGTCCCTACTGAGCTGGGGAAATAGCTGGAAGAGAAAAGGGAGGATTCAAGATGTGTATGAATTGGAAGCTAGTGTACGCCATGGAGCACAGATATGTGATATCCTCCTATTGTGAAGTTGTGCCAAGTAAATGGGCATCCACGTTGTACAGCTATTGACATTGCCCAATGGTTTTATAACCTCACATATACTGGATTGCAGTCATCCAGTAGGAGGTGATGAAAGCATAACTTTGGCAGTTCACCTCCATTAGAAAAGTTTGGAACCTTCTAACCAAGCACATATGGGGGGTGGGCGGGAAGCACCTTTGGACACTTTAGCTATCTATCCTTCCAAAAACAGTCAAAGAGCCACTCATATCCCATAGGTGGGCAGATCCTGTCATAGAATGGGTAGATAGCACATCTGCCTTTCCCTAGGTTGTGCATTTAAACTGCAATTCTCATGGGGTTTGATCCTGTTCCCCTTTAAGTCAATTGAAACACTTTGATTGACTTGGATAGTGCAGGATCAAGCCCACAGAGGTGTTTTGTGCATTATAAGTATGTATTTGTATGAGCATAGTTTGAAAATAGTGGTATTGAACCTTAGAGAAATTGTTTCAGTAAATATTAGAAAATCCTTGTCTTAATATTGTCTGCTTTTATGGTATTGCCAGATGTTGAGGAGAATCAGTAAAGGTCCCTTAGAAAATGGTGATGGAGGATTTGGCATAAATCTCTAAGAGATTGTATCGGGGATACAATCCCCGTGTTAGTCTGTATCCACAAAAACAACAAGGAGTCGGGTGGCACCTCACCAGACTCCTTGTTGTTTTTATGAGATTGTAGTCTTTCAAGTTAATGACTTTAAAAGGAAAAGTAAGTAAAAAGGTCTGTTCTTCTTAGTGAATCCTATTTTATTTTGCTTTACTTTCAACATAAAATAATATTTTTAAAGTAAGTTTAATTTAAAAATAAAATAAATTTACCTTGTAAGGTTTTATCAACCAGGCTAGTTTGCTCATGTGTTATCTCTTTCCATCACCCTTCATGTCTTTGTCTTTAGAAACTGTGCTGTTCAGAGCGGGTACTATCTTCCTCCGTGTTTGTGTAACTCATGCTTACTCAGCATAGCTCTTTGACCCACTTTAGTGGCTGAACCAAATACAGTGCACCTGTACAGCCTTTGCGCTAACAAACTAGGGTCTCTTTGCTCAGGCAGTAGTAGAAGCTTGTGGTTTTAGAATCAGAGGGTCTGAGTTCAATCCTTGCTGCTGAAGATCCACTCAGGAGCATTGGATTACAACTGGAAAGCACCTGTCATATTTTGGCCATTACCACAATCTAAATAATAGTAAAAGGTTTGAGAAGGAGAGAAATACTTCAAGTCCAAGTGACAGAAAGAGAGACACTTATAAAAAGGTGAGGGAAAGGCAGGATTGTGCACAGGAATAAAAATTTGACCCCTTTTGGGGGGCACGTTCTGTCAGGGCCGGCTCCAGGCACCAGCGAACGAAGCAGGTGCTTGGGGCGGCCAATGGGAAGGGGCGGCATGTCCGGGTCTTCGGCGGCGGGTCGCTCAGTCCCTCTGGGAGCGAAGGACCCGCCGCCAAGGAATGAAGTGGCATGGTTGAGCTGCTGCCTAAGTGCCACCGCTTGGGGCGGCAAAAAAGCCTGAGCCGGCCCTGCGTTCTGTGCTCCTTCCATGATCCTGGGGCCAGAGGAGCTCACTCTCCCCCCAGGGCCCCACTCGGGACCCTGTGTTCCACCCTCCTACTCACCCCCACCACTACTGGGGACCCTGTGCTCTCTCCTCAACCAATCCCTTCCTTGCCTGCCCCACCCCCAGAGACTCTGCTCACTGCCACACTACTATTGGTTAGGAGGATTGTCACTCTGTATCATCTCAGCTGCTAATTGGTGGACACAGAGAAGGGGGGTGGGGAGTGTGTCAGCTCCAGAAATCTCTGGCTCCTGGAGGAGAGGATCTGGCTGCCCAGTGCTGCCGCAAGAGCTCTGCCTGAGCATGCACTGCAAGCAGACCTCTGGTACGAAACTGGGGGCAGGTGGCTCCCCCCGCCCCAGGGCCAGAGGAGTTCTGTGCCCTCGCCAATTAGGGGGTGGGGGTTGTGCCACTACTTGCCCCCCCCCCTTGTGCACACCCCGGGGAAAGAGGAGAGGTGCAAATTCCAAGTTAAGTCTAAATTGACTTTCCCCTTCTTGTGGACACCTCTGCTTTAACTTATGCCTTCACATGTTCTTCTGTTAGTTGCTTTTCCCGCTTCTGTTTTCTTCCAGAGCTTTAGCATGGAAATTTCATTAACTTAGCTTCATTGGTCAAATTCAGAAGTAACGTAGAAGGAAGTGTAAGTGGCACATCAATCTGTTAGGGTAATTTATATGCTCTGGGGGTTGGAAGAAAATGTAAACTGCTCCAAAATAGAGTCACCTCTAAATTTGGCCCAGGGTGTGTAATTTTATATGGGCAGCTCTGGACAGTTTCTACGCAAAAGAATAAATGGACACAAATCAGACGTCAAGAATTATAACATTCAAAAACCAGTCGGAGAACACTTCAACCTCCCTGGTCACTCAATTACAGACCTCAAAGTCGCAATATTCCAACAAAAAAACTTCAAAAACAGACTCCAATGAGAAACTGCAGAATTGGAATTAATTTGCAAACTGGACACCATTAAATTAGGCTTGAATAAAGACTGGGAGTGGATGGGTCGTTACACAATGTAAAAACTATTTCCCCATGCTAATTTTTCCCCATACTGTTACTCACACCTTCTGGTCAACTGTTGGAAATGGGCCATCCTGATTATCACTACAAAAGTTTTTTTTCTCCTGCTGATAATAGCCCACCTTAATTGATTACTCTCATTACAGTTGGTATGGCAGTACCCATTTTTTCATGTTTTCTGTGTATATATATCTTCCTACTGTATTTTCCACTGCATGCATCCAATGAAGTGGGTTTTAGCCCACAAAAGCTTATGCTCAAATAAATGTGTTAGTCTCTAAGGTGCCACAAGTACTCCTCGTTCTTTTTGGTTATTTCAGTTATCAACCCAATACTTGTTTTGGTAGATGAAAAAAGTTCATAAATAAAACTTCCCCATTACAATTTTTTTTGCCATTTACCTCCTTTTTGAAAGTGTATGTGCAAGATCATCTTATTCATGTTCAGAAACATACACATGCACACAAATTTAAATGCCAGTATTATTTTTTCACCACAATGTTAAAGTATTTTAAAACATACCACCTGTACACAACAGAACCTTTTCAGTCTGATGGTGTACTAACAGAATCTGCCCTAAGAGTTGCATTCCATTCCAAAGCCAAAATTATTTTTCTTAGTATGGGAGCAAAAGCCCTTTCAGTTCAACCAATGCAATTGGTGCTAAGAGCCAGGGATCTACCACTAGGCTAGAGGCCCTCTTCGAAGTGCTTTTGTGAAGATGTCTCCCCTCCAAGTAATGGCCAAGCTGGAGAGAGAGTGAGAAAACTGCCTGAGGAAAAAGGAAGTCTTATTTCCCAGACAAAAGAAAAGCTCTCTCACTTGCAGCAGAAGAGGAAACAGCTGCTCTCTGCTATGGAAACAAAGACAATGGATTGGACACCATCAGTTCAACAAATATGCAAGCAGGTGGAATTTTAAGTTAAAAGGGTGGGGAGACTTGGTAGCAGACAGGATGTTCTGCCTTCATTCCACTACACTAGACAGAAATACACATTGTGACAGACCCAGACCAGTGGGGTACAGGAGTCTGGTAGAGGGCAAATATACTGGTCACTGGATGAGTAGTTTTCTGTTCCCTGAGTGACCAGAGCAGGGGCTGCTCTAGAGTAATCAGGAACCTGCTAGAACCAGTTAAGGCAGGCAGGCTAATTAGGACACCTGGAGCCAATTAAGAAGAAGCTGCTAGAATCAATTAAGGCAGGCTAATCAGGGCACCTGGGTTTTAAAAGGAGCTCACTTCAGTTTGTGGGGTGAGTGTGAGGAGCTGGGAGCAAGAGGTGCAAGGAGTTGAGAGTGTGCTGCTGGAGGACTGAGGAGCACAAGCGTTATCAGACACCAGGAGGAAGGTCTTGTGGTGAGAATAAGGAAGGTGTTTGGAGGAGGCCATGGGGAAGTAGCCCAGGGAGTTGTAGCTGTCATGCAGCTGTTACAGGAGGTACTATAGACAGCTGCAGTCCACAGGGCCCTGGGCTGGAACCCGGAGTAGAGGGTGGGCCTAGGTTCCCCCCAAACCTCCCAATTGACCTGGACTGTGGGTTCTTCCAGAGGGGAAGGTCTCTGGGCTGTTCCCCAACCCACATGGTGAATCTCTGAGGCAAGAAAATCCACCAATAAGTGCAGGACCCACCAAGATAGAGGAGGAACTTTGCCATGTATTGACATTTCTGTACAGAGCAGTGGATCTATCACAGGATAAGTAAAGCTAATCTATGGTTTGCAACAGTTCTTCTCAAAAAGGAAATCAGACTAACAAGCAAAGCAGGGGAAAATAGTACTGCTGAAATTCCTATCAACAGTTAGACCATTTACTGACCTGAACCAGATTTTAAAAAGCCTTAGGAAATTACTACTTTTATTTTAAAAACTCCTTTACTGGTACTCTGAATATATTTTGGCATGTATTCTTTATTTTTGCATACACAAGTACCTTGAGTTCCGGAATGGAAGATCTTAAGAAGAAGAAATAGCAAAATGTGATTCTGGCTGTGGTCAATTGGAAGATAGGCTGAAACAAAAAACACACTGTTAAAAATCAAAAAACAATAGTCTTAAGCATATCATTTTTCTTGTAGTATTATTTTACTGTTGAGCAATAAGTCACATGAAAATGAAAGTTACTAGAATGATTAGGATAAAATTGTAATAGAAGAGAGAGAGAGAGGGAATTCAAGGGAAGGTTCTTAAAGAGGAAAAAGAAGCCAAGAGGAAAGAAACTAAACAAAAGTTGGGGGAAGAGCCAAACAAAATGGAAATGTAGAAAAGAAAGGTAGGGAGGGATCCATGGCGAGTAGAGAGGTTGGGAGGGAAGAGGGCCAAAGGGCAGGTCATAGGTATAGAAAAGCAAGACAGGAGAATGCATCTTTCAGACCAGAAAGGAGGAGTGAAGAAAAGAGAAGGAAACTAGCGGAGAGAAGACTACCTTCCATAGAGCAACCTATAGTTTTTCCACCAAGAATAAGTGTAAATCACTGAAATCTAGAGGTTGAGCTACCAAAGCTATATTTTGATAGCCAACTACACTACCTCACATTAAAATAAAAATATTATCCAATTTAATCTCAGAAGTGGGCTGTGATGATCTGCGAAGGTTCCCAAAATTGAGAATTACTCGTGTTGCCCTCTCAGCCTCAACAAGCGAGAGCTTTGCTGGTGCTAAGCTATGCCCTGATCTACACTACAAACGTATGTCAATATAACTATCTCGTTCAGGGGTGTGGATTTTCCACATCCCTGAGTGACAGTTATGCTGATCTAACCCCGGTGTAGATGGTGGTGCTATGATATCTTGTGTGGAGTAAATAGGGTGACCAGACAGCAAGTGTAAAAACCAGGACATGGGGTGGGGCGTAATAGATGCCTATATAAGAAAAAAAACCCAAAATCGGGACTATCCCTATAAAATCGGGACATCTGGTCACCCTAGGAGTAAAATCTCCAGCCTGTCCACCCTCCATCATCAAGGAAAGGGGGAAAAATGTGGACAACTGCTAAGAATGGAACAGCTACATCAAGGGGAGTAGAATCTCCATCCAGAAGATGTTTTATTCGCTAGGTCCATTGTCTAGATCAGTGGTTCTCAAACTTTTTTTTTCCACAGACCACTTGAAAATTGCTGAGGGTCTTGGCATACCACTTAATGATCTTTCCAAATGTTGTTTGTACTGTTAGCTAACTACTGTAAGGCACTTTGGATAAAAGCACTATATAAAAAAACCCTTAATACTAATTAACGTTTTTTGTTCTACAAATAAAAGCACACAACTCATATTTAATATCAGTAGTCTTCCCTTTCTAATGCGATGGATATGCCCTCTCTCCTCTGCCGTGGCAGCCCCTGAGCTGGGGCTGGAAAGGAGGGCCATCTTTTCTCAGCAGCCGTAGCCCTTGAGCTGGGGAAAGTCACCTCTTTCTCTGGCTGCCGCAGCCCTGCACATCCCAAATTCCCCCCACTCCTTCTTCTCATCCCACTCCCCCCTCCCACCTACCCCTTATTCCCCCCAAGGCCACCACCCCACCTTACATGTGTGTCTTCTCCAGGGTCCAGGCGCCAACATTTGTTGGCAGCGGGGGGTGGGGAGGGGCTTGTGCCCCCCTGGCCCAACTCCACCCCCTCCCTGCCCCTATTGGATCCCTCCCCAAATCCCCGCCCTGGCCCCGCCTCTTCCCCAAGTGTGCTGCATTCCTCCCCCTTCCCTCCCAGGCTTGCTGCGTGAAACAGCTGTTTTGCAGCGCAAGCGCTGGCAGGGAGGGGGGAGAAGCAGGATGCGGCGGCCCACTCAGGGGAGGAGGTGGAGCAGAGGTGAGCTGGGGTAGGGGGGCGGGTCGGGGAGCTGCCAGTGGGTGCTCCGCACCCACCAATTTTTTCCCGTGGGTGCTCTAGCCCCGGAGCACCCATGGAGTCATCGCTTATGAGTCCAGGCACTTAATTAGTGGAGCCACGCTTGCACAGCTCCACTAATTAGGTGGGTGGCCCTTCATTCTCTTGTGTGCGGCCACCCAGGCACGCACCTTAGAGGGAACTATCTATGGACCACCTGAATGGAGCTCTTAAACCACTGATGGTCCGTGGACCACAGTTTGAGAACCTCTGATCTAGATTAAATTACTGTAAGGTGGGTGCACAACTGGTTGAAAAACTCTATTCAAAGAGTAGCTGTCAATGGCTTGCTATCAAACTGAGAGGGCATGTCTAGTAAGGTCCCACAGGGGTCAGTCATGGGTCCAGTACTATTAAATATTTTCACTAATGATCTGGATAATGGAGCGGAGGATATGCTTATAAAATTTGCAGATGACACCATGCTGAGAGGTATTTGGAGAACAGGATTAGAATTCAAAATGACCTTGACAAACTGAAGAATTGGTCAGAATTCAACAAGATAAAATTCAATAAAGAAAAGTGCAAATTATTTAACTTAGGAAAAAAAAATCAAATGCACAACTATAAAATGGGGAATAACTGGTGAGGTGATGGTACTGCTGAAAAAGATCTGGGGTAATAGTTGATCACAAATTGAATATGAATCAACAATGTGATGTAGCTGTGAAAAGGACTAATGTTTTGGAGTGTATTAACAGGACTGTTGTATGTAAGCCACAGGAGGAAACTGTCCTGCTCAACTTGGCACTGGTGAGGCCTCAGTTGTACTCTGTCCAGTTCTGGGTGCCTGTAGCGGGGTGAACACCCTCTCCAGCCCTGAAGGGGTTGGAAAAGCCCTGCAGAGGGCTAGGGCTGTGGAAAGGGACAAAACCCCGGCTGATTGGGGAAGTGGCTTCAGCTGGGGTCACGCCCAAAACTGAGCCACTCAGCCTTATAAGAAGGCCAGGGTAGCCAGAAACTGAGGAGACTCCATCTGACAGGCACAGGCACGGCTGCAGGGAGCTTACCTGGGGACCTAGAGTAAGGCAGGGCTGGGAAGCCCTAGGCCAGCAACTCCCCAGGCTGCAGGGCCTGGTCCTAGGCCCATATAGGTATTGGGGTTGCAGAGGGGCAACCTGAGGGTGGGTAAAGGCAGTCAGTCCAAACCCCTTGTTGCCTGTGATGATTGGCTGATAGATTGCAGTCTGCCCCAGGGCGCGGGGTCTAGATGGTGACTGGCAGTCACCATGACTGAGGTGACATTGGGATAAGGGGTGGGGGTTCCCCTGGGTGGGGAGACCCAGAGAGAGAGTGGGGTACTGCCAGGGGGGGCAGCACCCAAGCCAAGGGCACTGGGGTCTGGGAGGGACACCTGGCCTGCAGAGGGTGCCCTAGATGCTGGGTGAGCTAATTCCTGAGATGACCAGCAGGAGGTGCCGCAGGGGTGAGTCTGTGCCTGATTATAGTGCCAACTTTTAGGAAAGATGTGGAGAGAGTCCAGAGGAGAGCAACAAAAATTATACAAGGTTTAGAAAACCTGACCTATGAGGAAAGGTTTAAAAAAAAACAACAACCTGGGCCTGTTTAGTCTTGAGAAAAGAAGACTGAGGGGGGGACCTGATAAGCCTTTAAATATGCCAAGGGCTGTTAAGAGAACAGAGATCAATTGTTCTCCATGTCCACTGAAGGTAGGACCAGAAGTAATGGGCTTAATCTGCAGCAAGGCAGATTTAGGTTACATATTAGGAAAAAAATTCTAACTCTAAGGGTAGTTAAGCTCTGGAACAGGCTTTCAAGGGAGGCTGTAGAATCCCTATCATTGGAGGTTTTTAAGAACAGCTTGGACAAACTGCTGTTAGGAATGGTCTAGGTTTACTTGGTCCTGCCACAATGCCGGGGGCTGGACATGATGATTTCTCAAAGCCCCTTCCAGCCCTACATTTATATAATTCTGTCTCTCCCAATGGTGGCCAATAGGCATCCTGTATACATTTCCTCCTTTCCCCCTGCTACCTAGAACGCTCCAGAAGATCAAGGGAGGAGGGCTGTGGTAATGTTAGTGGCTCCATATTGGCTGAGTTGGCCCTTGTTCTGAGATGTTCTCAACGTGCTCAGTCTGGCCCATTTTATCATTCTCTCTTATAGCTAGGCTTTGCTCTCCCAGGGACCATTTTATTGCCCGTAGCCAGAATACCTGGCTTTTAAGTGGTTTCATTTGAGTGGGGTGGCAGGGAGAGAGAATACTCAGAAGGCATGCCCTCCACTTTGCTGGAATACATTAATAGATTTCAAGGCCAGAAGGGATTATTGTAATCATCTAGTCTGACCTCCTGTGTAACACAGGCCATAAAACTGTCCCAAAATCATTCCTAGGGCAGAGCTTTTAGAAAAACATCCAATCCTGATTTTAAAATTGCCTGTGATGAAGAATCTACCATGACCCTTAGTAAATTGTTCCAGGAGCTAATTACCCTCATGGTTGAAAATTTATTCCTTATTTCCAGTCGGAATTTGTCTAGCCTCAATTTCCAGCCATTGGATCACATTTATGTCTTTGCTAGATTGAAGAGCCCATTATCAAATAGTTGTTCTCCGTGTAGGTACTTGGACTGTGATCAAGTCACCACTTAACCTTCTCTATTAAACTAAATAGATTGAGCTCCTTAAATCTGTCACTATAAAGCATCTTTTCTAACCCTTTAGTCATTCTCATGGCTTTTCTCTGGATGATCTCCAATTCATGAATATTTTTCTTGAATTGTGGACACCAGAATTGGATACAGTATTGCAGCAGCAGTTGCTGCAGTGCCATATACAGAGTTAAAATAATCTCTCTACTCCTAGTTGAGATTCCCCTGTTTGTGCATCCAGGGATTGGGTTAGTCCTCTTGCCCACTGCATCGCACTGGGAGCTCATCTTCAGCTGTTCCACCACAACCCCCAAATCTTTTCAGAGTTATTGTTTCCCAGGATAGAGTATGGCCTACTTTCTGTGTTTCTAGATATACGCATTTACCCTTATTAAAATACATATTGTTTGCATGTGCCCAGCTTACCAAGCAATCCAGATAACTCTGTTCAGTGATCTGTCCTCTTCATTATTTACCACTCCCCCAATTTTTGTCATCTGCAACTTCATCACTGGTGATTTTGTTTTCTTCCAGTACGTCGATTAAAAAAAAAAGAACCAATCGCTGCAAAACTCCTCTAAAAAAACAGCTGCTCAATGATTCCCCAATTGCAATCATATTTTGAGACCTATCACTTAGCCAGCTTTTAATCCATTTAATGTATTCCATGCTGATTTGATACCTTGCTAGTTTTTTAGTCAAAACTTCATTATGTGCCAAGTCAAAAGCCTTATAGAAGTCTTAAGTATATTACGTCAACACTGTTACCTCTATCAACCAAACTTGTACTCTCATTACGAGAAGATATCTGGTTAGTCTGACAGGATCTATTTTCCCTAAACCCATATTGACTAGCATTCATTATATTACCCTTCTTAAATTCTTTATTAATTGAGTCCTGTATCAGCTGCTCAGTTATCTTGCCTGGGATCTATGTCAAACTGACAGGCCTATAATAACTGAGGTCATCCCATTTACCCTTGTTAAATATTGGAAAAACATATGCTTTCTTCTGGAATTTCCCCAGTTCCAGCACTTATCAATATTAACAGTCCAGTGAGCTCCTCAGCCAGCTCTGTTAAAACTCTTGGGTGCAAGTTATACGGACCTGCTGATTTCAAAATGTCTGACTTTAGTAGCTGCTGTTTAACCACCTCCCAAGAGACTAGTGAAATGGAAGGAGTGTTTTTTCTCATGTAATATATCTATATCACCAGTTTTTCTCCCCAAATATGAAACAGAAATACGTATTGAACTCTTTTGCCTTTTCTGCATTATTATTGACAATTCTACCATCCACATCTAGTAGTGGACCAATAATAAAATTTTTAGTTGGTTACTGATTCTTCCCCCCGATATACTAAAAAAACCCCTCATTCCTAGTGTCTTTAATTCTGCTGGCCATTTCTCCTTGTGTGCCTTTCAGTTTTCTACAGTTCCTAGCATTTGATTTATATTAATTACTATTGACTTCCACTGTCTTCCATGTGTTATATATATTTGTAGCTGCCTTCACTTTGCGTTTATATCTGGTCTCTCTTTTAAAAAATAACACTACAGCCTTCTTCCTTGATTGTGTTTTTTGGGATATCTAGTAAAATGTTCTTCAGCAATTCTCAATTGTCACTGACATTTTTCTGATTCCTACTCCCAGCTGGTTTGGCTCATAACTGTTTTCAGCTTTGTGATTGGCCTTTTTAAAGCACCAACCATCTATATTACTGGCTTGGACTTTATTCTATTTGCATGTTACAAATGCGATCAAGTTGTGATCACCTGTATCTAAGCTATTATTTTTTAGTGCTGTGATCAATGCCTTTTGATCTGTCAACAAGGTCTAATATAGACTTCCCCAATGTTGGATGCAACACATGTTGAAATAGGAAATTGTCATCTATAACTTTTAGAAATTCTGAGGAGTTTAATACTGGCCGCATGAGATCTCCAGCATACGTCACTCAGATTTAAGTCCCCTGTGATCACTAAACTTTTTTTCCTACTCATTATAGATTGATTTCTAAGGAGCCAGTCAGCCTGTTCCCTAGTGTGATTTGATGGTCTGTAGCAGACATTAATTAATACCCCATCTTGTGCTTTCTCTGCTAAGACATTGATCCATAAACATTCAGCATCATTTTCTTCCAAGCTGCCAGTGACTCGGAAACAGGTAATGCCATTTTTAACATAGATTGCCATTCCTCCTCCCCTTTTGCCCACTCTGTCCTTCCTAAATAGGCTATAATGATTGATTTTAACATTCCAATCATGCCCGTCATCCCACCAAGACTCAGTAATACCAAATAGATCAAATTTATGCTCATAAATGAGCAATTCCAATTTCTTTTTTGTTACTTAGGCTCCAAGCATTTGTGTCTGGGCAGAGAAAGAATGTTTACTATTCATGTCATTTGGATCTTTGATTAATTTTGTTCTCAACATCTTGATTTTGTGCTAAATGAGTACTTACATCTTCCCTCTTTTTTCTTTCCCGTTTCGTTTTTAATTTAATGCCCTTCTGACTACTCTCTGTGGAGATCTCTGTAGGTAAACTTAATTTTCTTACTGGTTGGGCTGAGCTGCCATCCACAGGTGTGTCATATACATTTCTCCATTCCCTTGGACCAACTGGATATTGAGAGAGAGCTTCCACGGTTTACATGCTGAGGACCTGGTATCAATCAGAAACCTCTAGCTGTGTGGGATTCCTTCTGGACCTCTTCTTTCTGGTGGCTACAGCCTGCCTATGCTTGCCTATCTCCTGAAGTGTAGAATGCCACTTTCTTGCCTATGGTAGTTTTGAACTGTCAAGACTCCTGTCTGACTTCTATTCTTTTTGACTACTTGGTGGCCAGCTCCTTTCTTCCTTGAATCTGGGTACTGATGTTTCCCAAAGCTGGTTGTCTAGGAACTTCTAATTTTCTCTGATTCTCCATCGTGTCTCTACTTGCCATTCCAATCCAAGAATCTTTTCTTGCAGCACAGCCAAAAAGTTTCATTTCATACATAAGATGTCCCTTCTGTCTACAGACAGGAAAGAAAATATAGAATCATAAGCCTAGAAGGGACCTCGAGTGGTCATCTAGTCCAGTCCCCTGTACTCATGGCAGGAATAAAACATGACATGTCTGTTGGAGGTCACCACCACTATTCCATCGCTGGCCATCATAGACCTGAACCTGGAAGGAAAGCCTCTCTCAAGCTCTCTCTGAAACTCTCCTGTTATCTGTCTCTGTTTGTGACTCTTGAGTTTGCCTAGCAAGTGACTTTTTATACCAAGTCACCCTGCTTAGCTCAGTTCTGTCCCTAAATACTAGGGAGCGATTAATTGCCCAGACATCAAACAGTGGGGCTGATCAAAGTTCCAAGGGTCAGAGGTATGTGGCCCTCACCAGTGCACCAACAAACAGACCCACGTCAGCTGCTGCCTGTGGCCCAGCTCTGGAGCCCCTACATGGAAAATGAACAAACAGTCAAGCAACCCACAAATATACCCAACATACTATTCACCAAGTCCTACTACCTCCATGCACAAAGTCTGCAACTCTGCCCTCTGAAACTCTCCTTTTAGCCACCTCTGTTTGCAGCTTCCAAAAATTCTTTCTATTCTCGAACCTAGTGGGAGTTCAAGCAGTAGTACAAGAAACTTCTTTGCCATCTGTTGCAGATTTTGGAATTTTTACAGGAGCAGCTTATCAAGGGCTTAATGACTTCAAATTTTAAGTCAGGTGGCTGCGCTGGCATATTTTCCTCCACAGACAGGAAAAGTCTCTTTAAGGTGGGAAATGAAGAATTTCCTCAAAGCAGCATCTTCATTTCATCCTCCTAAGATTAATTGAGCATTGTCAGGGGACTTCATTTTGGTTCTTAACATACTGGCTCTATGTCCTTTTTGAGCCCTTCAGGAAGCTATCCATGTATTTCCTCTATATTGAGGTGGCCTTCCTGGTAGCCATCACCTCTTCCAGGAAAGTTTAGAGCTTGGGGCTCTGAGGAATAACACTGCACATTCCTCATCACGATGGTTCTTTGAAGAGACCCAGCCTTTATCCCCCAAAATTATCTTGGCTTTTTACAGAGCCTAGACCGTCTTATCCCAGAGACAAGCCATGGCATGCAGTGGCTGTTCGTACAGCCTTTAAGATCTACATCTGTCACACACAGGGTTTTGTAAAAAGCAACAGAGTCCTGTGGCACCTTTAAGACTAACAGATGTATTGGAGCATAAGCTTGCATCTGATGAAGTGGGCATTCACCCACGAAAGCTTATGCTCCAATACATCTGTTAGTCTTAAAGGTGCCACAGGAGACTCTGTTGCTTTTTACAGATCCAGACTAACACGGCTACCCCTCTGATACTTGACACAGGGTTTTGCATCTCTGGCATGTAAAGGAAAGAAAGTATCAAAATTTACTGTTTCAAGATGAACAACAAGGAGTCAGGTGGCACCTTAAAGGCTAACAGATTTATTTGGGCATAAGCTTTCATGGGTAAAAAGCCACCTCTTCAGGTGCATGGAGTGAAAGTTACAGATGCAGGCACTATTATACTGACACATGAAGAGAAGGGAGTTGGTTCTCCACTTGTGAGGTAACTCCGTTCTCTTCATGTGTCAGTATAATAGTGCCTGCATCTGTAATTTTCACTCCATGCATCTGAAGAGGTGGGTTTTTACCCATGAAAGCTTATGCCCAAATAAATCTTAATCTTTAAGGTGCCACCGGACTCCTTGTTGTTTTTTGTGGATACAGACTAACGCAGCTACCCCTCTGATAGTGCATCCATGAAGCCTGAAAGGCAGATATCCCACTAGTGGGAAGTGGTAGCTGCTTCCTGTGCCAGGAGATTTTATGCACTATATGAAGCGATCTGTAGCGTGTCTTCCTGGTCATTTGTTGATACCGTGTCAAAATTTTACAAGCTGGCAATTCAGGCATCAGTGCATGCTGCCTTTTCACTAGAAGGGTGCTCCAGGCTGTGGTCTCCAAGTAGTAGAAAAGAAATTTAAAACCCTGTATATAGTTCTGTTTTTGTTTTTCACCCTTTCCAAAGGCACTGTGCTATTGGAAAAAAAAATCCCATTGATTAATGGATTTGGATCTTTTGATACAGTATAAGAGAAACATATTTGTGATTTAATGTTTTGTGTCCAATGTTTCTTGGGGTTAAGTACAGAAACTTTAGTTGTAATAGCAATATACATTTTCATTTTATAGATGAAGCCATTACATCCATATACGTTTGAATGCATCTGAGGAGGGAATTCCTGTGGTCTTCAAGTTCATAGATTCTAGGACTGGAAGGGACCTTGAGAGGTCATAGAGTCCAGTCCCCTGCCCTCATGGCAGGACCAAATACTGTCTAGACCATCCCGGATAGACCTTTATCTAAACTACTCTTAAATATCTCCAGAGATGGAGATTCCACAACCTCCCTAGGCAGATTATTCCTAATGTCCAACCTAAACCTCCCTTGCTGCAGTTTAAGCCCATTGCTTCTTGTTCTATCCTTAGAGGCTAAGGTGAACAAGTTTTCTCCCTCCTCCTTATGACACCCTTTTAGATACCTGAAAACTGCTATCATGTCCCCTCTGTCTTCTCTTTTCCAAACTAAACAAACCCAGTTCTTTCAGCCTTCCTTCATAGGTCATGTTCTCAAGACCTTTAATCATTCTTGTTGCTCTTCTCTGGACCCTCTCCAATTTCTCCACATCTTTCTTGAAATGCGGTGCCCAGAACTGGATACAATACTCCAGTTGAGGTCTAACCAGTGCAGAGTAGAGCGGAAGAATGACTTCTCGTGTCTTGCTCACAACACACCTTTTAATGCATCCCAGAATCATGTTTTTGCGCTTTTTTCTTTTGCAGCAACATCACACTGACTCATATTTAGCTTGTGGTCCACTATAACCCCTAGATCCCTTTCTGCTGTACTCCTTCCTAGACAGTCTCTTCCCATTCTGTATGTGTGAAACTGATTTTTCCTTCCTAAGTGGAGTACTTTGCATTTGTCTTTGTTAAACTTCATCCTGTTTAACTCAGACCATTTCTCCAATTTGTCCAGAACATTTTGAATTATGACCCTATCCTCCAAAGCAGTTGCAATCCCTCCCAGTTTGGTATCATCTGCAAACTTAAGCGTACTTTCTATGCCAATATCTAAGTCGTTGATGAAGATATTGAAGAGAGCCAGTCCCAAAACAGACCCCTGTGGAACCCCACTTGTTATACCTTTCCAGAAGGATTGGGAACCATTAACTACTCTCTGAGTATGGTTATCCAGCCAGTTATGCACCCACCTTATAGTAGCCCCATCTAAGTTGTATTTGCCTAGTTTATCGATAAGAATATCATGTGAGACCATATCAAATGCCTTACTAAAGTCTAGGTATACCACATCCACCGCTTCTCCCTTATCCGCAAGAGTCGTTATCCTATCAAAGAAAGCTATCAGATTGGTTTGACATGATTTGTTCTTTACAAATCCATGCTGGCTATTCCCAATCACCTTACCACCTTCCAAGTGTTTGCAGATGATTTCCTTAATTACTTGCTCCATTATCTTCCCTGGCACAGAAGTTAAACTAACTGGTCTGTAGTTTCCTGGGTTGTTCTTATTTCCCTTTTTATAGATAGGCACTATATTTGCCCTTTTCCAGTCTTCTGGAATCTCTCCTGTCTCCCATGATTTTCCAAAGATAATAGCTAGAGGCTCAGATACCTCCTCTATTAGCTCCTTGGGTATTCTAGGATGCATTTCATCAGGCCCTGGTGACTTGCAGGCATCTAACTTTTCTAAGTGATTTTTATTTTATCTGCTAAACCTACCCCCTTTCCCATTAGCATTCACTATGTTAGGCATTCCTTCAGACTTCTCGGTGAAGACCGAAACAAAGAAGTCATTAAGCATCTCTGCCATTTCCAAGTTTCCTGTTACTGTATCTCCCTCCTCACTGAGCAGTGGGCCTATCCTGTCCTTGGTCTTCCTCTTGCTTCTAATGTATTGATAAAAAGTCATCGTTTCCCTTTATTCCGGTAGCCAGTTTGAGCTCATTTTGTGCCTTTGCCTTTCTAATCTTGCCCCTGCATTCCTTTGTTGTTTTGCCTATATTCATCCTTTGTAATCTGTCCTAGTTTCCATTTTTTATGACTCCTTTTTATTTTTTAGATCATGCAAGATCTCATGGTTAAGCCAAGGAGGTTTTTTGCCACATTTCATGGCTTTGGTCAGCAATGCTTAGCTTCAGTGATCCTGAATGGTGAGGCATTTGTCTTCTAGAAAGGATGTTTTATTATTCTGGAACATGGTGGAAAGACTGCACTGTCTATAAATAATGTAGTTGGTTGCTGTTGCAGAAATCTATGTAACTGGAACATCAATGCAAAGCCGTTACTTCCCCAGGGTATGATTGCCATAATTTATTTTAGCCAGAATATTAAATATGGAATGTGAAATTATTTATTCTTACATATAATAAGATTATAAATCTAATGTTATGTATTAAAATAAACACTTGAAATGGTTGTAATGTCTTATAGCCTTTAGACTCTGTGCAGTTGAAATCTTCCTCTCATCTTACTCTTTGCATTCTTGCTTTGTAGCAATTGAACATTCATTATTTAAATTTGGCATGGGACATTCCCTTCCAAAACAAAAAATAACCCTCTGTAAGGCATTGTGGAGCTGTTCCTGGGGGGGCTACTTATAAATTAGGTCATTAGTTTTCTGTTTTCTTGTGAACTATTTTTGTTAGGCTGAATCCAGTTCTTCACTCCTTTGTGTAGATTTAAGGTAGGGAGAAGCGCATGTTCCAAGGCCAGCTGACTCTGTGTGACTTATTTTGAATGTTTAATTATGGAGTGAGGGAGCTCTCCCACCCTGACCATGAAATATAGCAGTTATTGAATACTCTTCTTTACCAGAAGTGGTAGGTGGCCCTCAGTCCCTTAACTGCACAGCCTGACTACAGCTTCCTCTATGGCAATGTTCCTTGCAGAAGGTGGGTTGGGTCTACATTTCCCTTTTTCCTCCCTCTTGATTGCAGTGTGCGGGGCGGAGGCAGTCTTTGTCCCTATGGTTCTCCTCCTGTCTCCCTAGCTAACTTCCCTTTCAAAGGCACTTCAGACTATACTGACCCTTCAGGATTCTTCTCTATCCTGGCACCCAGTCAGACATGCAAGTTAGGACACTAACTTGCTTGTAAAGTTTGGCTTCATTCTTATGAGCGTTGTTATGCTATATGTAATATTGTCTACTTGGCATTATGTAGCTGCTGCTTGTTGGGATGGGAGTAGTGACCTAGAGGGGAAGCATCCACTCTGGAATAAGGTGCACAGCCTTTACAACATGCAAAGCCTATATGGATACAGAGGAAAGTTTGGGCCAGATAGTTTATTTTAAGGGCTCTAACAAACCAGCTATGCAAACAGCCCCTTATATTTAATTTTTTTTCTTGCAGTATCTGAAGCAATGCAATACAATACAGCATTGATATATTTATCTTTGTGACAAGTCCTACTATTGTGCTGCTGATTCTCTCATTTATGGCTATTGTAGCCTGTCAGAAGATTAATCAAACTCTGATACATTGCTTACATGCATGTGATGCTGAACATGGTACAATAAATGGGCTGATTACTCCAAACATTGGAGACAGTACACTTGCGGTAAATTAAAATGCAGTTTATATATGAGTTAAATTCAATAACAATTGCAAAATATATTTTGGTTTAGAATACTTGAAAAATAACCTGCATATATTAGCCAACTTACCCTGTTTCTTTAGTCAAATTTTAAATGTCAGTCAAAAAATCTGAAACATTAAAATGTTATAAACAGCCTTTTATTTTAATGACTTCTTTGTTTTAACTAAAAAAATCTCCCCAATGTTTAGTAATTGCTTGATCATTCTTGTTCCTTAGGAAGTGGCTCAGGATTACCATTTTTAGTGCAAAAAACAGTGGCTCATCAAATAACGCTAGTAGAATGTGTAGGTAGGTCAAGAGTTAATCATGTCTTAATTTAGGAAATGAATGATTAGGTAGCAAAATGGAAGAGCATCGAAATCTGAACATTTTGATATCTGTTTTTTTATTGTGACTCAAGACTTTACAAGCAAGTCTTTCTGTGCATAATTATTGTACCTTCTTATATACATTTATTTCATTTTTGTATAAACTTGATATAGATTCTCCTTAGGTGTAGAAAGCTGAGATTTGACAATTGTTCAACCTTTCTTTAATGTCGCCCATTACATTTGACACCAAAACAAATGTGCTGTTTCCTGTCTGAACAGAAGAAATCTAAGTTTATAATGTAGAAATAACTATCATTCTTCTAGCTTCGATATTGCTTGGTTATGTATCATCAATGTGTAGTGAATTAATTATAGTTTCACATTGGAAATTGTCTCTCAATACAGTGCGCCATTACTTACACTATCCTGTAATGCTAAAGTATTTGTTTTTACTAGAACATGATTAATGTAGTAATCAGTACAGATTATTGAGGTTACGGTTTAATGATAGCAGAAGAATAAGGCCAGTTTGGATAATATCATGCTTTCCATGTGCCGATGACAGTGTGTTTTGTTGCTCTGGGTAAACCTTGTCAGGGCTTCTTGCCATTTGTCATTCTCATGGGTACATCTAAGGGCATGAAAACTGCTCCTAAGGCATCCGTGTTGGAGCTGTGAGAATAAGAATATACTGGCTGGGGCTTCAAATAGCCATTGTGCTGCAGCATGGGAATAGGGGCCTTTAGAAATACCACCACCGCACCTCCCATATTCAGCATTCTGTTTCCCCAACCATAGGAAGGGATGTTCAGTATCGCTGTATACAGAGGTGGAGAGAACAGTGCTAATTCTCTCATTTTTCATTGGAAGGGAAAGTGGTGATGCAGGTGGTGGGTGGGGGTTCTTCCTCAGCATAAGGAGTCATTGCTGGCTATCTGTAGCCCTACCCTAACACTGGACTCCTAGCCTCAGGCATCATCGATGAGGCAGCTTTTAAGATCTGAAGCAGAGATGAATGAGTCTTTCTAAAGAACCCCTTGCCATGTTTCAGTGGATACCTACTGTAACAATCCTAGCAGAGCCACTGGAGGCAGCAGTGATAGCATGAGTGCATGTCCCCCACTCTCAATCTCATTGTGAGTAGTACCAAGAAGCAGCAGGGAGTAGGAGACGTGGCAACCCAGCCTGTCCCCAGGCTTGTTGAAGGTTGACATGGTACCTCCCACAATTGCAATGACCCCTCACCCTAGGCCTGTAACCCGCCTACGTGAAGAACCTCATTGCTTTGGTGCCTCTGTAATCTACTTGATTTGCCAGTTTGATTTAGCAAGATTACGTTGAATTGCAAAGAGACTTTAAAAACAAGTCTTGGATTGGATTTAAATAGTCTTGGGAAACCAAGTTATGGTAGTTGTATTGGAGAGCTTTTCAATGATGATAAACTGTTGCTTAGAATAATTTTGAATCTGAAACAGGATCTCTCATTTATTAATTCTCTAATAGCCTAATACAAAATTTTGTAGGAAAAGGCCATTATGGAGAAGTCTGGTGAGGTCAAGGGCAAGGAGAAAATGTAGCAGTGAAAATCTTTTCATCTAGAGATGAGAAATCACAGTTCACAGAAACTGAAATGTACAATAGCATACTGCTTTGTCATGAAAACATACTGGGCACGAATTTTTTCAAGTAAACAATTACATATTTATACAAATATACATAGATGACATACTGATTGATAAAATGTGGAATTCTAAGGCAAGTGTGTCCAGTAGAATAATAAAATTTTAAAGCAAAAGTATTGTATTAAGCATTCATATTGTTCACACACACACTAAAAAACTTGTGCATGAAATTTCTGAAGAGAAACCCTTTTAAAGTCTGAATTGTAAAGATTATAACAAATTGGAAGTTGCAACATCTGTGTTTTATCCTTAAATAACTAGTATTTTGCAAGTAGTTGCTCTTCATGGTTTTTGTTTTGTTTTTTGTTTTCACTGGATTGGAAAATGTACTGTGACACAAGGCATCTCTGATTTTCTTTAAAAAAAAAAAAAAAAAAAAACCACCAACCTCAGACTTCCAAGTCTGATACCTCATCTTAGGAAAAGTAACCATCATAAATCATTCACAGATGGTCTCTTTCCTGTAGTTATCTATTTGCTATACACCCCCAGACACCCCTTTATGATGTGGTGCAGTGCAGCAGTGGCTCTGCCTCTGACTTCTTCCTGGCCTTCAGCTGATCTGCCCAGCCTCCAGCACCTTGTGGGCTTAGTTCTCTGACTTAGTCATATAAGACTTCCACCCTTTCCATGATACCCAGTGTCCAAAATAAACACAAAGACACATAAATACTTCCACATGTCCTGGGCTTATGCCAAACACCTGCTTCATGTGTCAGGGGACAGAGCTGATTGTGCCCTCAGAAAATTAACCATTTTCTGGCTTGTGTGGAGTTTGTACACCCCATCACATGAACATATTGGACTTAAAGTCAGTTTTGATTCATAGGTTTTGGACAAGTTGGTAAAATACAACAATCCAATAACAAGACCATCTACCAGAGATTCATACAGACTAACACGGCTGCTACTCTGAAAAAACATCTCTTTTATTATGCATTGGATGAGTCTGTAATAAAATACAATTGGTACTGAATGCTTGAGAGTCCCTAGGAGGAAAGGAAAGTGGATTGAACTACAAAAGGTAGATGTTTGGTTCTTGTCCAAGGTCAGTTTATTTTACAATAGAAATAGTATACTAATTAGAGGAATTTCCCTTTTGTTTAGGTTTCATTGCATCTGACATGACATCAAGAAACTACAGTACACAGCTTTGGCTAATTACTTGCTGTCATGAAAATGTGTCACTTTTTGATTATTTGCAGCAAAATATAGTAGATGCTGATGACTGCCAAAATTTGAGACTATTTTGTTACAAAGATCCCAATGTATTTAAAAAAGTGAAATAGTGATTCAAGTACATTGGACATTATTATCCTCACATATAAACTGTTAATGTGGTCGATTTAAGCAAGTCAATATTATGTTTCTCACAACATGAGAATATTTAGTGAGGCTAGAGTGATAAAATTTGAGGAGGCTCATTTGTAGAAAAAGCATAACTGCATGAATAGGAAGTGACAGGTACAGTGATGCAATTTATTAGAAGCAGCTTAATAGAATTCAGTTCTGGGTTTGAGAAATGGATGGAATTTTCACAGTCAGGTAAAGGCTAAAACAAAGATTTTGGTTGGAGGGCAGATCTGCAGGAGTTCATAAGGAAGCCTGTTTCTGACTTGAGCTTTGTAACAGCGTTTCTATTAAATACTCCAACTCCTTATTATACCTAGCCCCAGGGCTGTCCTTACTCATACGCAAAGTACGTGGACACCAAATTTCCTGGTGCCCTGTGCAGCTGCATGCTGCTCCAGCCCCTGCCCTGCCTCTTCCCGCTCTGCCCCCACTCCCCTGAGGAGTGCAGCAGGGCTGGGCCTGCACTCACTGGTGGCGGGAAGTGCAGCGACCCAACACGCTGCCGGTGAGTGCTGGGGTGTGGTTCCCCCCTGCCTCCCAAGCCAGTCCCACCCCCGCCCCCCATGGAGGCCTGGGGTCAGACCCCTGCTCCCCCCCTGCAGAGGCCTGGGGCCCCATACAGACACACCCCACACAGGGGGGGGGCCTGCGTAAGGCCCCAGAATTGCTAGGGACGGCCCTGCCTAGCTCTGTACTGGAGTGGGGTCCTACAGCAGGAAAATGCTGACTTTTTCTCAACCCCTCTGGGGATAAGGTGCTAGAATGGCAAGGGAGGAAAATGCTACCTCCCCACCTTATGCACAAGGCCTCATCACCAGAATAATAAAGAAATCCAGCCCCACTCTCTAAGGGCTAGTCCACTTAGAAGCGTTACAGTGGTGCAGTTGCGTCGGCACTCTAAGCTGATGGGAGAGAGCTCTCCCGTCGACTTAATTGCGCCACCTCTGCGAGAGGCGGTAGCTATGCTAGCCGGAGACGCTCTCCTGTTGACATAACACTATCTATATCGACACTTTAGGTTTGTGTAACTTACATCGCTCAGGGGTGTGGATTATTCATACCCCTAAGTGATGTAAATTAAACCGAAGTAAGTGGTATTGTAGACTAGCCCTAAGAAAATACACTATACCTGTGAGACACACTCTTCTACACACTTCCTAGACGATGTATGGGCGTCCCAACCTTCACCTCCCCATAGCACAAAGTCCAAGCTCGTTCTTAATGGAAAATGCTCTTGCACACATTAAAGCATACACATTGGCTACATCAGGGTATTTGGTCTTAAGACATGGTGTGAGCAAACACGCTTTACACACAAACTGGGAGGTGCAATCTCAAATATGCCACAGAAGGAGAGTTCCTGTTAGAGGAATATTATTAAGACAATTTAGATTTTGTAAAAAGTTTATATATAAAACCTAATCAACAATGTTCCCATGACTGTCTTTAGCCTTCAGGGCAAACTAGTTACTTTTACTCCTTTGAGTGATGGTTCCTGTGTGTATTCTACTGTGGGTGCACATGTGCTTATGTCAGCAAGAACAATTTACAGGTAGTTTGTTAGTTTAAAAATATTTTCAAATAGACGGTTGTATACTATGGTGATTGGGGTTGAATGAGTAAGTTAACCGACTATTTTCCATTCAGGTTTTTTAAAGGGATTGCAGAAGATTATAAACTACCATTTCATGATCTTGTTCCAAGTGGTCCTAGCTCTGAACACACGAGGAAAGTAGTGTGTTTAGAACAGCAAAGACCAAACATCCCTAACCGTTGTTTTTCAGATCCAGTAAGTATTTTTTAAAGATAACCTTTTCTCCTTTGAGTGATGGTTCCTGTGTGTATTCTACTTTGGGTGCACATGTGCCTGAGACAGGAAGATTTTTACTAGCAGTGTCTGTTGGTCCATGCCTGTGCCCTTCTCCTCCTTGTGCTCCGAACCAAGGGCATTAGGGACAGGGCAGACAGATGGCCTCTTCAGTACCTTTCTGCCACTTGTAGTCTGAGACGGAACCTCTTCAGGGTCTGCAGTTTTCTCTGCATTGGTCTATGTGGACTTGTAAATATTTGTAAATAGTTTATACAATCGTACTTAGCTTTTATAGTTCTTATAGTCTTAGTTAGAGTACAATTTAGGCTTTTGGGAGGTCTTTCCCTACCTGTTTCTCATTACTGTACCCAAGGACTTAGGTTTCAAGAACCGTTTCCTGTCTCTGGGGCCTCCTGGTCAGCAATGACCACCTTATGTGCCTCTATGGCCTTGGGGAACCTCACATCCTCCCAATGAGCTCCATTTGCTGACTCTGTCAAGCATTTGAGTACAGACTGTGGCGATTCCTTTGGGATCAAGCAGTGAGGCCCCATTCCAATTCTGGCCTGGCAGACCTTTCCTGTACATCAGGCAGAGGCAGCAAGGAAGCACTTCCAAACCATGGATACCTCTGGTTCTGAAGCTGATAGAGTTAGACGTAAGGACTCCTCCAGAGAGGAGAAAGAGAAGGGTAGAAAACACTGTGACAAGAGGCAAGATAAATTACTCTCCAGATCTTCCTCCAAGAAAAGGACCTTCTTTCAGATTTCCTCCAACTCGGGGGAGACTCTGTGCCCTAGCACAGGAGTTTCAGGAGCTAACAAGGAGCATGGTACCAGTCCTCTGGCTCTGAAGAGCAAGAGTGCACCGAAACCAGCATTGTCCATGACAGTGAGACTATGCATGGTGCCAACAAGTGAGAAGCCCTGAATGCCACCTACAGCAGTGGTACCATTGTGCCTTGATGGTGTTGAAATCCACTGGTATAGAAAGACAGGAGTCCTCACCGCTCCTTCACACCTGGGACCAGATACACTACCCCTGAGGTTATCATCATCCTCCCAGATCTGGAATCTCTGATATTGTAGTCCTGACAAAGAGATCCTAACAATACTGGTACAGGGAGTGCAAGGAAGGGGGAAGAGTGATTTACTGAGGCCCTTTACTAACCAGGTCATAACAAGACCCACAGTACCATTGGCATCGCCTGTTGAGTCAGAGCCTGCATAGTCTTCATCAGATGTATGGGACATCAATCGGAGAGCATTACCACTGCTGTTGAGACAAAGGCTTAGACCAAATAGAGGATCCAGTGTTTCTTGAGCTCCATCCTGATCAAATAGAAGGGATTATGCTCTTCTTGACCAGTGTACACTGCTCTGTGGGACCCATCTCACTGGCTGTATTGGGAACCATAAGACCCATACATGTGATATCCTAAGTCCATATGGTCCCATTGGGAATCTAAACAAACCTCCCTAGCAGAAAGGACCCTGAAACTTGTCAGAAGCCAATGGGGGACTGTGACGGGGCAGAGTGGCCCCGCACTGGTACCGCAGGGGTTAACCCTTCTTTCCTAGCAGAGGAAGCCACGCCTCAGAAGCTCTGCTGGGCATGTTCCAACTGGAGAACAGGTATAAAAGCCTGCAGAACAACTCAGTCTGGGCTGACCACCGGAGGAGAAGGAGGCATGCTGCTAGCTCCTGAGGTGGGAGAGCCTGCGTGCCAGGATCCGGGAGCCAGCCAAGCCGGTACACTCCCTGAGACGCTGAAGGAGGACGTCACTGGAGGAGAACAGACCCGAGGACCCCGCAGCAGATGACCTGGCATTCATGGTAGGAAGTGACCCAGGGGAACTTTAGAGGCAAACGGCGTTACAGCTGCATAGACGCTCGGCGTGTTGCGGGCGGATCTCCACTGAGCGAGTGGCAAGGGGAGCTTGCCACTACCAGGGCCCTGGGGCGGGACCTGGTGGAGAGGGTGGGCATGAGTCCCCCTACCACTTCACCCCCGAATCGTGAGGGGGATTGTATGGACTCCAGCCGCTAGGCCGCGCTACCCTGCTCGTGAGGGGGATTGTATGGACTCCAGCCGCTAGACGGTGCTACCCTGCTCGTGAGGGGGATTGTATGGACTCTGGCCACTAGGCTGCACCACCCCGCCAGACGGGTGATAGTAGGGAAGAAGGCCAAGAGGCCGTAACCGGTCACCCCCAGAGAGGCGGGCATAAGGACTCAAGAGTGGTGAGACGCCGACACCCCATCCTACCCCTGCCACAAAGGGGCGCTGCGGTGCCAGGCCCGCCACAGGGATGAAGAAGATCAGAACCACCAGCTCCAATGAGGCTACCATCACCCACCCCAAATGAGGTGGAAGCACTGTCCACCCCACGTGATGACTACAGGCAGTTTCAAATTCTGCTAAGGAAGGTCACTGACGTACTCCAAATCCCTCTAGAGCAGTGGTTTTCAAACTTCGGGTCGCGACCCAGTACTGGGTCGTGGAATGCAAGGCATTGGGTTCCCTTGCTCATCACCCAGGGACCCTGGCGGCCGACCAGTAAAAACTAGTAATCCCTACCTGTTCTGACACTGCGCTGCACCCCGGAAGTGGCCAGCAGCAGGTCTGGCTCCCCTGCCCCAAGCACCAGCTCTGCACTGGTTCCTGGCCAATGGGAGCTGTGGGGGGGGGGCGATGCCTGTGGGTGAGAGCCGCACAGAGCCGTTTGCACACCTTCACCTAGGAGCCGGACCTGCTGCTGGCCGCTTCCAGGGCACAGCGCAGTCCGCGATGCCAGGACAGGCGGGAAGCCTGCCTCTGCACCTCAGCTGCGTCACTGACCGGGAGCCACCAGAGGTAAGCCCGCACCCCAACCCCATGCCCCAATCCCCTGCCACAGCCCTGAGCCCCCCCAAACCAGGAGCCCCCTCGTGCACCACAAACCCCTCATCCCCAGCCCAGAGCCCTGACCCCCCTCCTGCACCCCACAGCCCCCACACACACCCTGAACCCCTCATTCCTGGCCCCACCCCACAGCCCTCACCCCTGCACCTCAACCCTCTGCCCCAGCCCTGAGCCCCCTCCTACACCCCAAACCCCTCATCCCCAGCTCCGTTGGGTTGCGGGCATCAACAATTTTCTTTAACTGGGTTGCCAGAAAAAAAGTTTGAAAACCACTGCTCTACTGGAGGTGCAATACATAACTCATAAATCTCTGGACATCTACAGACTATGGGACCTAGTAAGATAGCACTTCCCATCAATGAGGCCATCCTAGGACTTGCCAAAGTGGTCTGGTATACTGCGGCCACCTGTGCCCCCACTTCAAAAAGAACAGAAAAGTATTTTGTGCTAGCCAAGGGAGCAGAATTTTCATTTACACACCCTGTCCCAAATTCTTTAATAGTCCAAGCAAATAGGCAGACAGCATCAACCCAGATCCACCCATGCTGATAAGGAAGCTAAGCATCTGGACCTTTTTAGAAGGAAGGTTTTTACTTCCACCAGTTTGCAGTTCTGAATAGCAGAATATCAGACATTAAATGTTTAAGTATGATTTCATTAACTATACTCTGTTTGCTGAATTTGCTGACAAACTTCCCCAGGAGGATAGGCTGCTGATCTAGGTGCTCATCAAAGAAGAAAGTGCTCACTAGGTAAGTCCTCCCAGCCTCAGTTGATGCGGCAAATATAACCACCCGTTCAGTGGCAATGCCTATATTCATACGTCAGGTGTTGTGACTCCTATCCTATGAGTTCCCTAAGAAGCCTGATTTACAATGGAGGATTTGCCCTTTGAGGGAAACAAGCTGTCCAGTGAAAAGACTTGTTACATTCATTGAAGGACTCACATGGGCAACTGTCCATTCATTAGGAATCTACACTCCAGCACCAGCGAGGACATACCACAGGCCACAACCACCGACCAGCTTCTCAGCCCTTTTATCACCAGAGAGGCTATGAACCACCACAGAAACAATGGAGGATATAACGTAGCAAGCATTCCGCCTTCCAACCCCAACCTCTTGCTAAGAATCACTTTTGATGGGACCTTTGACAGCTGCAAATTAATCTGGTTACCACATCCATCCATACAGGATTTCCATACCCAAGTTGGTGGCTGCCTAGCTCATTTCTCCCAAACCTGGCATATAATGACAGACAAATGTATTCTCAACATCCATTTATACCAGCTACACCATAGTTTCCTGCCCCCCTTTTCCTCATCCCTCTTCAGGGATCCCTCTTATGAGAGGATGCTCAGTCATGACGTAGACTGCCTCCTTCTTCTGGGAGCGATAGAACTTCTTCAACATTGGGCAAAGGGATTTTACTCGAAATATTTCTCATCCCCAAAAAGAAGGGAGGATGAGGACCTCTCTTAGATCTCAGCTCAATGCCTTTAGCTGCATATTAAGGTTCAGAATCATCACTTGAGCAGCAATGATTCCCTTGCTGAACAAAGGCAATTAGTTCACCGCTCTTGCTATAAAGAATGGCTGTTTCCTCACAGACATCCACCCTATACAAAGAAGATTCCTGAGGTTCATAGTAGGCATGAACCACTATCAATACAGAGTTCTCCCTTGCAGCCTTGCAACAGCATCAAGGGTATTCACACAGGTGGTAGCAGTTGTGGCAGCTCACTCCTGTTGCCACAGATCATCAGTTTTGCCCTACTATGATGATGGTTACTGATGGGGAGATGTCATCAGGAGGTACTGACAGCAATCTTCTGCTGCAATCCTGCGCCATCTTCTACATTCCCTGGGACTCTGCATGAACACATTCAAGTCTGGTTTAGTCCCACACAGACCACAGAGCTTATCAGGGCACTCCTGGACTGAATCAGTGCCAGAGTTTACGTACCTTGGGACGGAATCCAATCCATAAAGGAACTTATCACTCCAGCTCCGCCTGAGCCCAAAGATGTCAGTCCACACGTCTCATCTTCTAGGTCACTTGGCTTCCTGTGCCTATGTGTAGGGATATGATTTTGTCATGGTAAAATGATGCATAATTCATGGCACAGTCACAGTAAAAAACAGATGATTTCACAATATGGCCACAGCAACCTTGTAGACCCTACTGTCATGCATTAACAGTTTTGTTAGCTCACTTTGATGTAGCCCTCTTTAAAATGGGACTAGATCCAAATGAATGAACTAACTATTAATCAGTGCTTGACCCCCGCCTCCCCCCCAGACCCCTGTCCCCAGTGCAGAGCTCCTAGAAGGGCAGGGCTGGATCTTTGCCACCCTCATCCTGAGTCCCCTGCTCCTATTCTCTGCCTTCTTTCCTCCTTGTAAATCCCCCAGTCCTTGACACCCCCATTCACCTCTCCTTCCAGCTTCCCCAGTCTCCGACCTCTCCCTCCTCTCTTCCATCTCTCTCCCTAGCCCACCTCTCAGACCTGGTGCCCAGGCTTGGTGCTTCGTTGGAAGATCCCAGGCTCCAGTACCCTGTACTGGAGAAGCTCCTTCATCACAGCAGGAAGTGAGAGGCACGGCTCAGTGCCCTGGCCTGCCGCTTGGCAATGATCAGCTCTAGCTTGCCACATCCCATCCCAGCCACACTTCCCTCAACGTCAGAGATCAGGGGAGCTGGGGGAGGGAGAGTCAGGGACACAGGACAGGGGATTGGGGATCGAGCCAGGCAGAGGGGATAAGGGACCAGGTGAACTGGAAGGGAGAAGGAATTTGAGGATCAGTCAAGCTGGGGATGCGGGATGGGGGTTTGAGAACTGGAGGCTGTAGAAAGGGTAAATGGCAGAGAATGGGAGCTGTCACCACAGAGGATTTGGGGGATGGGGAGCGGGACAAAGTCCTAGCCCTGCCCCTTCTAGGAGTTCTGCAGTGGGGATAGGGCTCTGTGGGGTGTGAGGGAGTCAGAGTGGAAGGGGGAATAGAGATGGGAGCAAAGCTAAGGAAGGCAGAGGGGGGTGTTAGATGCAGGGGGAGGCAGGAATGGAGTAGGGGAGGCTGGGTGGGTGCAGAAGGGAGGGAGGAGGCAAGGGCAGAGGTAGGGAGGCAGGTTAGAGACAAAGGCAGACGGGCCAGGAGCAAAAAGCAGATAGATGTGTAAGGAGTAGTGGTGGGTAGAAGGGATGCTGTATTGGGTGCACAAGGGGAGTTATGAATGGGGGAGAAGGTGGAGGTAACAGGTAAGGGAGGAGAGAGCAGTTGGGATAGGGAAGGAAGCAGGGCAGAACATGGAGGTAGATAACCAGTAGCGGGGGGGAGGCAGCTGATTAAAATGAACTAATTAACTGTTTGCGTGGCCCCTGCTGCCGCACATTAACAGTTTGTTCGTTTGCTTTGACCTAGTCCTGTTTCAAAGAAGATTAAATCAAAGCAAACTAACAAACTGTTAGTGGCATCCTGGTCCATATAAATGGCAAAAATTCACGGTTCTGTGCCAGAGGTGACCTTTCACAGTGGAGTTGAAAGAAATGACAAAATGAACAGGTTCTGACAGTGTTGACCACTGTTACATAATTGTATCCCTAGCTATTTGACATGCTTCATAAGCCTTCATTGTAGTTTCAGACAGGCTTGGCTACATACAGTATATGTGCCTAGCAGATAGAGTATGGACAAACTAGTTTCACTGCCCCACAAAGTACGAGCTTCTCTCACCTAGTAGGAGAAGAGGGAGCAGGTGTGTGTAGGGGGGCACCTTCATTCTTCCCCTACCTGAGAAGAGGTTGATCACGGATGCCTCTTTGTTCCGTTGTGGCACTCATCTAAAGGAGCATGTAGTGCAAGGGATATGGACTCCCCAGGAATCCTGGTGGCACATAAACCTCCTAGAACTGCAGGCAGCCATTCATACAAACCCTATGTGCTGAAGTCATATCAGACAACATGACAGCAGTGTTCTGCATCAACAAACAAGGGGGCGCAAGGTCCACCCCTCTGTGTATAGAAGCTACCAGTCTTTGGAACTAGTATATTGTCACCAGATCACCAGATCTGCAGTGCACCTCCCAGTGATACACAACACATTGTCAGACAGCCTCAGCAGACATTTCTTCAAGGACCACATGATTCAGTGGTACGCAGAACATATTTTGATGATGGGGGTCTCAGTCTTGGGGCCGCTTTGATCTCCAGAGAACAGAGTGCCCAGTCTACTGTTCTAGGGGATCTCAAGGTCTCAAGGCTACCCTGGTAGCCTGGTATTTGGGTGGCTGTCAAACCTAGAAAGGACATGTTCAAGCCATCCTTAACAGTAATAGGATTTGTTAATTTGTTAGTCTCTAAGGTGCCACAAGTACTCCTGTTCTTTTTGCGGATACAGACTAACACGGCTGCTACTCTGAAACCAGTAATAGGATGGAGTCCACAAGAAAGTGCTATACAGCAGAATGGAAAAGATCTTCTGTCTAGTGTCAGTATTACCAGGTAACCTCAAAGGATTTTGACATCCCCATCATATTGGAATATGTTCTTTCTTTAAAGACCTCAGATCTGTCTCTTAGCTCCCTACATGTGCATCTAGTGGCTATCAGTGCCTGTCACATGCACCCTTCCTCCACTCTCCCATCCCCTGATTGAGAACCACTCTATTTTTTGCTCATCCTGTGACTGTATGTTTTCTGAAAGGTCTGGTCAGAATCCTTCTTCCTGTGATGAGACCTATCCCAACATGGGACCTCAATCTATTTCTTTTGGAATTAACAAATGCTTTGTTCAAACCCTTGGCCTCATGCTCCTTAACCCGTCTCAGTGAAGTTTGCCTGTCTAGTTGCCATCACCTCAACTAGAAAAGTAGCTGAGCTTTATGATTGATTCACCTTATGCAATCTTCCATAAAGACAAGATTTCTTTTAGATTACATCCTAAATTCACCCCCAAAGGTAATCTCAGAATTCCATTTGAATCAGACAATTCACTTACCTGTCTTCTTCCCAAAGCCGCACATCACTAGTGAGGACAGGAGACTTAATTCTTTGGGTGTCTGTAGTGAGGCTGAGTGGCCTCCCTCCAAGCGGGAGAGCGAGGGACCCTTACACGCCCCGCACCCCCTTGCTAGAAGGACTGGGGCATGGCCGGAAGTATAAAAGGCCGGCCCTGCAGCACAGCTGGGGGAGAGCCTGCTATGGAGGAGGACGCTCGGCTTGCTCTCCAGAGGCCCCAAGAGGAACCTGCGCCTGGCTGTTCCCAATCCCCAGATGTGTACGACAACTGGCCCGGAGTACCTGCTGTGGTTTACCCTGAAGAGCCAGAAGAGGCCTGGAGGCCGCAGGTACCAAACCCCGGGGAGGCAGGAAGTAGCCCAGGGGCCCCCGGAGCAGCCGGCTGCAGAGCCCGGCGTGGCTCAGTCGGTGTGTTGCGGCTGGATCCCTGCCGACACAGGGGCAGCCAATCCTGCCCCTGCCAGGGCCCTGGGCTGGGACACGGTAGAGTAAGGTGGGCCCGCGTCCCCCTGCCACCCCACCCCGGATAGCTGACCCCCTACACGGTGCAAGGAGGCTCTAGCCCAGGACAGGAGCTCCCTTACCACTCACCTGGAGAGACAGTTTGTTTGCTGGCTGCCTGAGCTCTACTCAAGCTAAAGTCAGCCCTTTCAAGACTATTTGTTGGTTGGCTGCCTGAGCCCTACCCAGGCCAAAGCCAGCTGTGAGAGTGCTGCTTGCTGATAACCTGAGCCTCTTTAAATATGGGACCTAGTTCCCCCTGAAAGACTGTCTGTTTTGGCTGGCTGCTTGGGCCCCGGCCTGGCTGGGGCCACCCCTGATAGACTGTGTTGAAGGGCTGACTACTTGAGCTACCCCAGCCCAGGCCGAAGCCTGGTAGTGACGGTTGATCGCCCAGCCCTATTGTGGGCTCCCAGCTACCCCGCAGACTCTGGTCCGGACCAGACGGGGCCAGACAGAGTGGCCTCCCTCCGAGCGGGAGAGCGAGGGACCCTTACAGAGTCCATCAGGCTTTGTGTTCTACCTGCAAAGAAAAAAATTGTTTAGGAAATCTCCTAGATAGTTTGTATTCTTTGCTGAAAGTTTGAGAGGGGAAGGGATCTCTTCAGAGTTTCCAAATGGATTTAGGGATGCATCCTGCTATGTTACTAGTTAGAGCAGGGGTTCTCACCACAAATTTTTTGGTGGCCTCAGACTGCGGCCACCAACTCTTGCTGGTGGCCGCTCTGACAATTTTTCCTAAAATACTTAATTAACTTTAGGAAAAACAAATAAATATGCACATGTACGTGTCCAAATCATTATAATTTATCTATGTAGGGTTTGGTTTTTTTGCAGATTCAATAATACAAATAATGTACAGTTGTCTCTATTCTTTACTGGACCAAAACAGAATAGAAACACAAATAAGGTGCTCTGAACATTCTGGTATTTTTTCTTGTTGTTTCTTTTGCTTTTTTGGGGTTGTTGGGTTTTTTTTTAGACTTGCTAGCTATAAGTAAGTCTGCTGTGAAAAGTGATATTTGTATATTTGTTAATATAACTTTTCACAGCAAACTTACTCAGCCCTGGCAAGCCTGGGGATAAATTAAGCCCTGGATGGAGAGGTGGGTACAGAGGCAGTGGGGGGTTTGGGGCATTGGGGGAGGCAGCAGGGGCCAGAGGTGATGAGGGTGGGATAAGCTCAGGGACAGAGCCCACCACCACTCAGCCAGGGAATGGAGCCCCAAGCCCCACACCCAGGGGACAGGGCCTGTGGACAGAGCCTGAAGCCCCGTGGCTGGAGCCTGCCGTCTGCTACCCCAGGGCTGAAGCCCAACCCCACCACTCCCTGGAAGGTGGGGAACTCACTAGCTGCCTGCTTCTCCAGCTTGTGTATCTCCAGAGGGAAGCGGGGCCTAACCACTGCTGGTGCCCCTGGGGATGGGCCGCTGCTTTGCCTGCCGCTCTCCCAAACCACTGCCCAGGAGGCTGAGGCCGCAAGAAAAGCCCCTGGTGGCCACATGTGGCCACATTTGAGAAACGCTGCATTAGAGGCTACCCTTCCTCTATTCAGGGTGAGGGACCACTTGACTAGAACCCAGATGGCTTTGTTAGTCTCACTCTGGGACATCCCTCCTAATTAGGCTGACCAGATAGCAAGTATGAAAAATCAGGACAGGGAGTGGGGGGTAATAGGAGTCTATATAAGAAAAAGCCCCAAATATCGGGACTGTCCCTATAAAATCAGGACATCTGGTCACCCTACTCCTAATAGAAATCCACAAAGCAGTAATGTGGGGATCTGTTTGCACCTTTGTGAGACATTACACCTTGGTGCAAGCTTCTGTAGCTGACACATCCTTTGTCACAGCAGTCCTCCAGTCGTTGATACTCCTTGCTAGGAGACCTGCATCAGTGGTAGCAATAATAGGAAATCTTATGGAAAATGTCTAATCTAGGCAAAGCACTAGATTCTGTTCAGTTGCACTGAACCACCCTCCAGAGGACTGTCACTGCTAGCTAGCTGCCTACCCTGGATATCTGAAAGGGTATTGTTATAAAAGAGTGAGTTGTCAGTAATTGTACTCTAAATGTATCATCATAGCAGATCCACACTAGCCCTCCCTCCCACCTTTCCATTTCAGAGATTTAAAGGAGTCTGTATGTAGAGAATGGGGGCTTTAATAACTTGAACCCTGCTTTCTAAGGAGGTGTGTGCACACCCAGACTGGTTAACTACTTTGAAATTCATTCTGTGGTTCATGGTTGGTCATCCAACTTTTCCTGTAGTGTGCATTTACAGAGTACCATGTCATTAAGGAGAACAATCATTACTGGTAAATTACCTTTCTTTTGCTATTAATCTTCCCTGCATATGTAAGTTTTCCACTGCATATCTAAATTAGAAACTAAAATATTTGGGTTAGCATTTGGTTCTAACTTGTTTATGTTCAAAATATTAGAACAGATGATTGATACTTGACTCAAACCATAGCTTATATTGGGAGTAATGTGTGAAATCGACTAAATGTCTTTTAGATTTTTCTAAAATCATTTCAAACTCTAGTACATATTTATTTTTATTGTGCTTGCTTTAGACTCTAACAGCTCTTGCAAAACTGATGAAGGAATACTGGTATCAGAATCCCTGAGCAAGACTTACAGCTTTACACATCTGAAAGACTAGTTAAAATCAGCAATTCACTGGAAAAAGTGAAAGCAGACTACTAAAAGACTTGTTTTGTGTATGAATTCATCAGAGAACAGATGGGTGAAATCTGCTAGACAGGGTACATAAGAAGATCATGGAAGTTTAATACACTTCAAAATGGGCAGATGACATGATGGCAGTATTCTCTTATCTCATACAACTGTTATACACCACTTACTGAAATTCAAGTATTCTTTAAAACTCTCTTTTGGAACTTTCATTAGAAAGTTTAGTTTAGTACTGCTAACATTTTTATTACAAACACTGATGTCAATTAATACATTTGTTTAATCTTTGGTACATACACCTCTACCTCGATCTAACATTGTCCTTGGGAGCCAAGAAATCTTACCGCGTTATAGGTGAAACCGTGTTATATCGAACTTCCTTTGATCCACCGGAGTGCGCAGCCCCACCCCCCCAGAGCACTGCTTTACCGCGTTATATCCGAATTCGTGTTATATCGGGTCGCGTTATATCAGGGTAGAGGTGTATTATAGATTTAACTTTTACCATTTAACATGATATAGTTCCAAACAGCAGTTCAGGAAAAATGGGGAAAGTAAAGTAGAAAAAATGAGATTTTCAGTGGTTTGTGTGGTAAATGTGTGCTTGTGGTTGTGTTTACATGAGTACGCTTATTTGTTAAAGGATAATTGAATATTAACTTATACATTCAGAAACCTTAGTGACTACTACATTAACATCCTGCAATTTTACTAGCTAATAACTGACAAATTTAACCAAGAGCTGTGTATGTCCTTTGAGGAAAAGAAGAGATGTAAACAGTATTAGAGCATGGAAAGCACTTTAAAATGTGATTACACTAAATTGATATCACTACTGCATTTGAACACTTTAAAAAAGTTAGCTTCTTGAATATCTATCCTGTAGTTATATTATATGCAACTCTTTTTGATATGTGTGACTGGGATTAGTTCAGAGTGTGCTTGTTTTTTTAAATCTCTTGGGATACATGCATTAGTTTCATGAAATGAAGTGGGTGTAGAGCAGGGGTGGGCAAATTATGGCCCGGGGGCCACATCCAGCCCTCCAGACATTTTAATCCAGCCCTCAAGCTCCCGCCAGGGAGCAGGGTTTGGAGCTTGCCCCACTCCGTGCGGCTCCCGGAAGCAGCGGAATGTCCCCCCTGTGGCTTCTACACGTAGGGGCAGCCAGGTGGCTCCACCTGCTGCCCCGCCCCAAGCGCTGCCCCCACAGCTCGCATTGGCTGGGAATCGTAGCCAATGGGAGCTTCAGGGAGAGCACCTGAGGACAGGGAAGTATGCAGAGCTGCCTGGCTGTGCCTCCACGTAGGAGCTGGAGGGGTGACGTGCCACTGCTTCTGGGAGCTGTTTGAGGTAAGCGCCGCCCGGAGCCTGCACCCCTGACCCTCTCCGCCCTCTGAATCCCTCTGTCCCAGTCCAGAGCAACCTCCTGCACCCCAAACCCCTCATCCCCAGCCCCACCCCCAGAGTCCGCACCCCCAGCCAGAACCCTCCCCCCCGCACCTCAACCTGGAGCCCCCTCCTGCATCCTGAACTCCTCATTTCTGGCCCCACCCCAGAGCCCACAACCCCAGCAGAGCCCTCCCACATCCCAACCTCCAATTTTGTGAGCATTCATGGCTCACTATACAATTTCCATACCCAGATGTGGCCCACAGGCCAAAATATTTGCCCACCCCTGGTGTAGGGGATGAAATTTTGCCTATGCTGCTTCTCACCTCCCTCCCTCCTGAGTGATGTAAATTACACTGACCTAAGTGCTGATGTGGACGGCGCTATGACGATGGGAGACGCTCTCCCGACGACATAGCTGCCGCCCCTCGGGGAAGTGGAGTAATTAGTGATTCTAGTGTAGACTAGCCCTAGGACTATTGATTTAATCCCCTGGATAGTAGATAAAGAGAGAACAAATGCTGAATTCTCCTTCTCTGTTAAAATTCAAATTTGATTGTTCACATGAAACACAATCAGGTAAAATATCGTGTATATATGTGAGTAGGTCAGCAGGCATTGGTTGCTCTCTCTAACTCACTATATTTCCTTTATTTATATTATATTTGATTTATCTTGTAGCCATTTGTATGGATCAAGCAATTTTGAACCATCTCATCTCCCAGTCCTTTCTTTTCAGGATGATACCCTTACCCATCTGTTGTTGTGAGATTTTTTCTGATGTGACCTTATTTCTTCTTATCATAATGTCATACATTAGACTAACCCTAAAACTAGCTTGTAAAAGGGCACTGTCATGTAGTTTATGTCCCCATCTGAGTTGGTTTTTTTTTTTTTTTTTAAAGTCTGGTTTAGTCTAGTTTTATTGCCCAAGCAGAGTAAAATGTGAAAAATAAACTCTTTAAATGAGAAAGTGAACTTGAATTTTAACATTCTTCCAATTTTAATGATCTAAGACAGGGGTTCTCAAACTGTGGGTTGGGACCCCCAAGTGGGTCATGACTCCAGTTTAATGGGATCACCAAGGCTGCTGTTAGACTTGCTGGGGACCAGGGCCCAAGCCAAGCCCCAGGGCTAAGGTTACATGCCCTCCACCCAGGCCTCCAGTTTTGCCCCCACTCCCATCTTCTGCCCGGGGCGGCAGAGCTTGGGCGGGCTCAGTCTTTGGTCCCCTCCCTCCTGGGTTGTGTAATCATTTTTGTTGTCAGAAGGCGGTCACGGTGCAATAAAGTTTGAGAATCGCTGATCTAAGAGGATATTAATTATTCGGCTAAGGAGCCCCAAAGTCCCCCCCCCCCCCAGTTGGAAGCTGCACTGGGATCCCCCCACCCCGTGCACCTTCCCTGCCCATACACAGCCCCTAGCTACCCCCTGCCTGCACCCTGAGCTACCCCATGCCCGCACACAGCCCCTAGCTACTTGCCTGCACCCTGAGCTACCCCCCTGCCTGCACACAGGCCCTAGCTACCCCCTCCCTGCACCCTGGCGCTTTTCAAACTTTTTGAACTGAGTCCCCCCTTTGAGTTATATTTTTTGGTTGTGTCCCCTCATAGCTCAGACAGGCTGGGTGGCTTCCTGAGTGAGTCAGGGGGTGGAGGTGGCACTCCCTCCTTGGACCCTGCTATGCGGCACTGGCTCAAGCCCTGCCACCCTTTTCCCCCCCAGAATAGAAGTAAAACTATGCCTATGCCCAAGGGTTCCCCTCCTGGCCCGGAGCCCCGCGCTCCCTCCCTCCCCACCCCCCCACCGGGCATTTTTATAGCATGTTGAAGGGGGCCTCAGCAAGAAAAAGGCTGAGAACCCCTGATTTACTACATTATATAGTAGAGGAATTTACTTGGAATTTTGTGAACTTTCACTTTGGTGATCAACAAAACCAGTGAGAGTCATTCTCTGTCTCATATTTACACATACAAAGGTAAGTGGCTTCTTGCTTATCAAACATTTGAGTTCTCTAATAACTTTTTCACTGCTAAGGCTTAATTACTTTAACCAAATATATACTACAGTATACATACTTTAGTTTTGATAAAATTTTATATACAACACTAGTCAAAATCAAAGAGCAAAGTAAATTTGGGATGCTTTATCCTTGCTTCTAAAAATTGTTCCCTTGATAATTTACCAAGCTGAGAAATTTGCAAAGGCTTTTCAAGTTTAGTGTACAATAGCAAGATTCTACTCTAGATCACTATTTTCATGGCATTTAGATATATGTATTTGGGAGTAGGCATTCATCTTTAATTTATATTATTTTTAGTGTAAGCTTGGTAGAATTTACTGGCTGTTTAGAATCACAAAAAATGAAAGTTCTTTATGTGCAAAATCTTACAAACAGTAAATAGCATAGCATGAGCTGTTGGCAAATATGGCATTTCTCCCCTCCAATTCCCTTTCTATTGTCTCCCAATCCTCATTGAATTTTCTCTCGTGAGACTGGAGACAACTGATTGTCAATCAGCGACTCAGGTGATTTAGTGGCTTCCGTTTCTATTTTCTCAGAACGTGCAGTCTATACTAAAGGAAAAAATTGCCTAAAACAGTGAGTGAATTATATTTAAAAGCATTCAGAAAATATAATAATATATAGTGTGTCTGTTATAATGTAGAGGAAAACACTTTTGGTATAATGAGTCACCTCAGTGTGGGGACATTTTATCATATGGTTTTAATACAATGCAGCATATTACTACAACAGTATAAAACAAAATCCAGAAAATGTTCCAGTTGTAATATACCCCTGAAACCTGATGTAATTAAATCCTTTTGGTGACTAGGTGATTCAGTTGGATAATCCACAGGTGCTATAACAGCCTTGGATTAGCAAGGTTCTACATCACATGCAGAGATGAAACGATTGTTTTTTCTTTCTCCAGGTCATGATGATGAGAGCCTGGTTCCCGCTGTGCTGCTGAGCCTGAAGATCAAATCCAAAGGAAAAACTAATCTTCAATTTTATCTTCAAAGCCACAGTGTGGCTAGGTCCCACAATTCTTTACAGGACAAAAGAGCATGTGTTTGAGGCAAGATGGAGAGGCATGATAGCTAGAGCAGCAGGACTTTTCTTTCTACAATCGGAGGGCAAGAGTTCTAATTCAGATGCCTTGTTTATACATTTCATTTTGGCTGGTTGTAGACCCCAACTGGCTTTTAAGATTATATTACTTCTAGATTTTGGAGTGGTCAGTCTTTTAGACCTCAGGCTCTTTACTTTTGCAGCGTAGCTGTCCCTCGTCTTCAAATAGCTTTCTGAAACTGTAAAATCCCTGTTTTCCTCTCACTAACCACATAGTATTGTCCAAGAAATCAAGCAGAACTCCCTTTCTGTTCCACGGGAAGCTGGGGATAGGCATCTATTCATTTACATTTTAGTTATCCAGCACCTCTTAGAGGTAATCTTGACTTCTTCAAGTGATTACATGTGTGCATTCCATTGTAGGTGTGTGCGTGCCCCAAGCAGTCGCTGAAAATTTTTCCCTCAGTGGTACCCGTTGGGACAGCTTAAGAGCCCTCTGGTGCCGTGCACTCATAGCACCAGTATAAAGCAACCTGCCAACCCCGCGTCCCCTCAGTTCTTTCTTACTGCCCGTGAGGGTCACTGCAATTGTTCTTGCTCCAGCAATCTTCTCAGTGGTCTTTCTCTTCCTATAATTGTACATAGTTTGATTAGGTTTCAGAGTAGCAGCCGTGTTAGTCTGTATCCGCAAAAGGAACAGGAGTACTTGTGGCACCTTAGAGACTAACAAATTTATTAGAGCATAAGCTTTCGTGGGCTACAGCCCACTTCTTTGGATGCATATAGAATGGAACATATATATATACACACACACACATACAGAGAGCATGAACAGGTGGGAGTTGTCTTACCAACTCTGAGAGGCCAATTAAGTAAGAGGGGGGGGAAAAAACTTTTGAAGTGATAATCAAGATAGCCCAGTACAGACAGTTTGATAAGAAGTGTGAGAGTACTTACAAGGGGAGATAGATTCAATGTTTGTAATGGCTCAGCCATTCCCAGTCCTTATTCAGTCCTAAGTTGATTGTATCTAGTTTGCATATCAATTCCAGCTCAGCAGTCTCTCGTTAGAGTCTGTTTTTGAAGTTTTTCTGTTGTAAAATAGCCACCCGCAGGTCTGTCATTGAATGACCAGACAGGTTAAAGTGGTCTCCCACTGGTTTTTGAGTATTATGATTCCTGATGTCAGATTTGTGTCCATTAATTCTTTTGCGTAGAGACTGTCCGGTTTGGCCAATGTACATGGCAGAGGGGCATTGCTGGCACATGATGGCATATATCACATTTGGTAGATGTGCAGGTGAACGAGCCCCTGATGGCGTGGCTGATGTGATTAGGTCCTATGATGATGTCACTTGAATAGATATGTGGACAGAGTTGGCATCAGCTTTGTTACAAGGATAGGTTCCTGGGTCAGTGTTTTTGTTCAGTGATGTGTGGTTACTGGTGAGTATTTGCTTTAGGTTGGGGGGTTGTCTGTAAGTGAGGACGGGTCTCCCAAGATCTGTGAGAGTGAGGAATCATCTTTCAGGATAGATTGTAGATCTTTGATGATGCGCTGGAGAGGTTTTAGTTGGGGGCTGAAGGTGACAGCTAGTGGTGTTCTGTTATTTTCTTTGTTGGGCCTGTCTTGTAGGAGGTGACTTCTGGGTACTCATCTGGCTCTGTCAATCTGTTTTTTCACTTCAGCAGGTGGGTATTGTAGTTTTAAGAATGCTTGACAGAGATCTTGTAGGTGCTTGTCTCTGTCTGAGGGATTGGAGCAAATGCGGTTATATCTTAGAGCTTGGCTGTGGACAATGGAACGTGTGGTGTGTCCTGGATGGAAGCTGGAGGCATGTAGGTAAGTGTAGCGGTCAGTAGGTTTCCAGTATAGGGTGGTATTTATGTGACCATCGCTTACAGACAACCCCCCAACCTAAAGCAAATACTCACCAGCAACCACACATCACTGAACAAAAACACTGACCCAGGAACCTGTCTGTACCGGGCTATCTTGATTATCACTTCAATTAAGTAAGAGAAAAAAAAAAACTTTTGGCCTCTCAGTGTTGGTAAGACAACTCCCACCTGTTCATGCTCTCTCTGTGTGTGTGTGTGTGTGTGTGTGTGTGTGTGTGTGTGTGTGTGTATATATCTCCTCAATATATGTTCCATTCTATGCATCCGAAGAAGTGGGTTGTAGCCCACGGAAGCTTCTACTCTAATAAATTTGTTAGTCTCTAAGGTGCCACAAGTACTCCTATAGTTTGGTTAGTTATAAGTAGTTAATTTTTAGTCAGTTTAGTATAGTTTGTGTATCTCAGTTAGCTAGCAGAGTTTGGTATGTTACCTGGTGCCAAGGCATGCCTCAGTCACTGGGCTTCAAGCCCTTTGCCTTCTGCAACAAGGTTATACCCCTGAATGAACCCACTCTAGCTGCCTGAAGTGCTTGGGAGAGGCTCAGGTCAGGGACCGCTGCCAGATCTGCAGGGACTTTAAGCCTTGCACAAAGAAGGACCGGGAGGCCAGGCTGGAGTTTTTACTCTTGTAGGCGGCACTGAGACTGTCCTCTGAGCTGAGATGGTCAGACTTGGCACAGGGTATGTCTATACTAGAAACGTAAGTTGACTTACTGTAAGTCAACTTACAGCCACTGCAGTAATTACTGCGGTCGTGCATGTCTACACTACCCTCGTTGGGTCAGTGGTGTGTCCTCACCAGGAGCGCTTCCACTGACCTAAGAGGGGCGGTGTGGGGGACTGAGAACCCAGTCTCTTAGCCCCACTGGCAGCTCCCTGCTCGTAGTCCGGCTGCCCCACAGACTCCCTGGCTCCTGGCAGGCTGCCCCATCCCCCGTTCTCCCCCGGGAACGGGGGAATCCTCCCGGGGCTTCTCACTTCCTGTTCCCTGCTGGGAGCCAAGGTGGGGGGAAGCTGCTCAGGGCTTCTTGCCCTGGGGAGTGGGCCAGCTGCCCCAGGTTCTCAGCTCTGCTCCGCTCCCCACCAGGAGCCAGGCAGCCTTGTCAATTTCACAGCTCACTGAGTCATGAAATTGACAAGGCTGCCTGGCTCCCTGCATGGAGCGGGTTGGGGGACAAGCTTCTTGCCCTGGCTCCCAGCTGGGAGTAGGATCCATTTGCCCCACGGGATGTCTATAGAGACACTGCATCATCCTACCTGCACCGACATAAGCCTTACACCTCTCATGGAGGTGGAGTTATGTCACTCCAGAAGGGCACTTACATTGGTGGGAGGAAGGCCATAGTGTAGACACATAATTAGGTTGACATAAGCTGCCTTATGTCAACCTAACTGTGTAATTTAGACCAGCCCACAGAGTACCCTGGCGTTGGTAAAGAGTGCTCTTCCTGCTGTGCAAGAGTCCTGGCACCATTCACCATCCCCAGTGCCTAAGAAAAGGCAGCAGAAACAGCCGGCCAAGAAGGGACAATCCCCAGCACCAAAGACGGCCAGGCATGGGAATCAGAGTAGAGTGCGATCTAAGCCGGGATCACTCCTCTGCCATGGTACCACAGCAGGTGCCACCACTGACTCCGGCTCTTACACAAGCACTATTGAGTTCAGTACCAGATGAATCTTCTACTTCGGGGTTGCAGCATGGTCCCAAGTGCTATTGTGGTACCATCCACGCTGGAGGCGTTTGCTGCTTCCAGAGGCCTGCTATCACTGTTGGTACTGATATCTCCATCAGTATAGGAGTCAGCAGTATTGTTACCCCAAAAACAGAGTGAGGTAATTTCTACAATGGTTTGAGGCACTTCTACTATTGTTTGCCTATGTCAGTAACTCAATTGCCTGTTTTGGTAGGTGAAAGGTGATGACCCACCCTAGAGGAATTGCCAAGGTTTACCAAGGGTTCTCCTGTGCCCTTCATGAAACTTCCCCAGAACAGACTAACTCTGTTCACCCTTGGGAGGACATGGATACAGCCTTCTGCTCAATGGATTGATGCTCAGGCAATAATCTTCGAAAACAAAGTATCCTTTATTTAACATACCAATATTCCTTAATACAAAACATCTTACAATTATAGATAGAGAACATAAACACAAATTCTGTTAGCACAAGCATACATAAAAGTACCCAAATTCTGTAGTGTCATACAGTTGGAGGTGTCAAGTGATTACATTCTCCACGCAGTGATCAATCACACAGAGAACACTGACAGCAATTTTAATTAAATACTAAACTTTATACGTAGTAACAAACATGCCCACACAGACATCCAACTTTATTATCCAAAGTATACACACTCCTGAACTTTATTTCTATTTAATCTTTTATACTAGGGCCATCATGCTTACTTCCCACAGGCTTCCCTCTGGTCAGTTAGAAGGGGACCTTCTGTTCTGTCTCCGCACCAAACTGCTGTGGTGGCTGCCACCGTTCTGCATGCAGAAGTTCAAGGACTTGCTCCCCCAAGAGGCCAGGCAAGAGTTCTTGCTGGTGGATGAGGGGAAATCAGTAGCGAGGGCTTCCTTGTAAACTGCCCTGGATGCAGTGGATTCGGCAGCCAGGTCCATGGCTTCAGCAGCAGATTTGTGTCTCAAACTCAAGAATTGATTTCAATACTTTACAAGACCTAGACTGGCAGCCTTTGGCTGGGAGTCACTTAATTGGGGGGATGGATGGGGCGGCAGGGAGGACAGACAGTATGAAGGGAGCAAGAGTTTTGGACAGTGCATATTAAATCAATTTTGTTTCCTTGGATGTGCACAAGATTAATTCAGGTTCCTCTTCAAAACTATATTATGACTTCTTGCACCTTTATTCATCTTATCTCCTCTGTTCCCTTTATTGTCCTTTTGTGTATCCACATTTATTTAATCTGTCCCAACATACTATCCCTCTAGGCATTTATTCCACACTCCTCAAAATAGCATTGTAATTAAAAAGACATTTAAACATCTATTGGTCTTTGTGTTTTTCTGGGTTTTCTTTAAAACAAAAACACTATAAGATCTCAACAACAGGCCAAATTTAGGTTGCCTGTTTTTCTCTAATAAGCAGTTTCCTTTATTCATTTCTCTCTCCTTTTGCAAGAATGGATTAAATCTATATTGGATCAGGTGCGTAATAGAGTTCACAAAGTTATGATGCTTTTGAGAATCTTTAGGGATTTTTAAATATAAGATCAAATAAGTCATACATCCAGAAATTTAACAAAACAAAGGAACGTGCTAGATATTGACTTTAATTTGCTAGCCACAGTAGACAGAACAAATGGCTAAATAATGAACGTAAGCCACAGAATTTGTTGGGATTCCCAAAGAACTAGGGATGTAAAGATTGATGTAGACTTTAAACAAAAGATTAAAGTATCAAATATCACATAAAGTTTCCAAAGTGAATCCTTGTGATAATAGCTCATTGGCAATTTGGCATCAACAGACCTTAATGGAAGCATATGCACACACTATGATCAGAAAAGCACATCAAAAGTTTCTATGCTTTAATGATGAAAAGTTACTTCTTATATTAGAAACTTTCTTTTTAGTGGCCCAAAGAGTCATTTAAAAGAATCTTAGAACCTTTTAGTTTAACTAAAGTTGGGGGATATTAAACATGTACAGCATGTCCCTCCATGGACAAGAATTCAATCAGATTATGGAATGGAAATTCTTCCTGAATACACTCCTCAAACGTGTTCTGGAAGTGTACGTATGACCGTTGGGTCTGTTTGCTGAGAGGAGTTCATCCCAAAAGTTTATCTAATCCTCTAGGGGCATATACTAATGCCAAGAAACATTAGGACAACAGTTTGTATACCTTGGTTATGGTTCAAACAAATCTACCTCCAGTTAACAAGAATCTGAAGTACTTGAACTTATAAATGAAGGCCTCTCAGTGAGTTAAAGGGGAAATATAAGTAGCAGTTAGATGATTGCCACATCAAGGGTAGGATTTTCAAAAGTGTTCAGTATTATCCTACCTCTGCTCCCACTGAAATCTTCAGTGGGAGGAGAGTTAGGTCAATACTGAGTGCTTATGATAATCCCACCCTAAATATCTCAAGAGCTAAAAAAGCAGGCATGATATCACTGGACTCTCATGTTTCCTCAGAAAAGCTGCACTAATAAATCCTACACAGATTCATAGATTGAATATAGTCCTCCAGTCCCTTATTCAATCTCCTTTAGAAATACTGATGTCTTTTTTTAAGAAGTTCAGTTCTACTTTGAACAGTAACTGTAATTTCTGTTGAAGATGCATAAACCATAATAGACTCTTACTATCTCATAGCAGTGTTGATTCTGCAATGTCAATGGGTGTAAAATGTAGAAAAAACTTACTTTGGTCAGTAAAGTAAGCAGATACAACTCTTATTACATCCAGGGAGCAAAACTGTTGAGTAAGAGGCTATTGTATTTACATAGCCATTTTTCATAGTAGAACCACACATCAGTGTCATTTCTAATTATTCAGAGTAGCTTTACTTTTACTGATTTAGTGCCAGGAGGAAGAGTTTTGGAACTTCACACTCAATAAAACTTACGACACCTCCTCTAATGTGCCTCACTTCTAGTTGCAGCCCACTGATGAAGGCCTGGTCTACACTAGGTGGGGGATCAATCTAAGTTACGCAACTTCAGCTACATGAATAACGTAGCTGAAGTTGACGTACTTAGATCTACCTACCTCAGCGTCCTCACTGTGGTAAGTTGACGGCTGACACTTTCCCGTCGACTCCGCCTGCACCTTTTGCACGGGTGGAGTAGCGGAGTCGACAGGAGAGCACTCGGCAGTCGATTTAGACTTCTAGACTAGACGCAATAAATCAACCCCCGCTGGATTGATCGCTGCCCGTGGATCCAGTGGGTAATGTAGACAAGCCCGAAGACTGAGAGATATAAAATGAGGGAGTAAGGGGGAAAAAACCTGTTCTTTGAGTGGCCTCTGCATATTCTCACTTGTGGGCTATAGCACCCCTGGTGTTGAGCTATGGAATTTTTCTAGTGAACAGTGTCCCTTGGGGCCACTCTTCCCCCACTTGTGCCATATAGCATCCCTTGGTGTTGAGCTGTATAATTTTTCTAGCACGCAGCATCCATTGGGACCGTTCCCCCACTCCTCACATTACCCCATGGAAGATTCCGCAGCTATAAAAGGGTGAGTAGCCCGAACTACCCTTCGGTGTCTCTTTAACCAGCAAGCTTGGTCCCAGTGTCCTCAACCCTTCCCTCTTTGGCTTCTTTCTTGCCTTCCACTCTGGGACATAAAGGATGGCATGGGACCAACTGCATCTCAGTTCCTTCTTACCTACAGTGTCTGTGAGAAGAAAACCCTGGCAGTTTCTGCTTCTTCTAGCACACTATGTGATTTATTTTAGCTTTAGTTATTCATTAGTACAGTTAATTAAGATTCCTTTGCTTATTTGAATACTCCACCCTCCACAGTTTATAGTTTAATCAGATTTCATTTTCTTCTAGAACTCTCTCCCCTCATATAGGAGTATTAGGACAAGGGCAGAAGCCAAGTCACCAGGGTTTAAGAACTGTCCCTCACAGGGCTGGCCCACAACATTTTGGCACCAGAGGTGGGTAGCTCAAATGATGCCCCCATTTCCCTTCGCTTGGGCCAAAACTTTGAAAGGTCTCAATTCTGCCTTCTTCCTGTTCTACTCCTCTCATGGTACTGCTCTGCTACCTACCCCAGTAAAGGAGAACTAGCAACTTAAAATGCCTTGTTCAAAAATTTTAAGTAACACTTAACTTTCAAACGCCTGAACAGCAAATGTGACTTATCTTGTTTGCACACTGGCATTTTTATCTGTTTGAATAATCAAAGTGCTGCTTTCCGTACCTTCTTGGTTGCAAAGATTTGAACTGCTTCCTGAAGGTCCACAGCCTGGGCCAGCTCATGCTCTATTGAGATGGTTGCAAGGCCAACCAGCCTCTCCTGTGTCATTGTGGAGTGTAGATGTGTTTTTATTAACTTCAGCTTGGAGAAACTGTGTTCTCCGCTGGCAACTGTTACAGGAAGTGTTAGAAATATGCACAGAGCAACAAAAACATGTGGAAAGAGGGTGGTCATCTTATTTGTGTACATATATTCCAGAACAGCCTTTGAAGTTGATCCTGCTGAAATGTATCTTGAAAGGGCTTTCAGTTCATCACCTAAATCATGCGCATCAATATCGCGCATGTCATCATGTGTCAACACTGTCTATAGTGCCCTGCATTGCTGGTGTAGGTCTTCTTAGAATAGAATCATAGAATCACAGAATATCAGGGTTGGAGGGGACCTCAGGAGGTCATCTAGTCCAACCCCCTGCTCAAAGCAGGACCAATTCCCAACTAAATCACCCCAGCCAGGGCTTTGTCAAGCCTGACCTTAAAAACCTCTAAGGAAGGAGATTCCACCACCTCCCTAGGTAACCCATTCCAGTGCTTCACCACGCTCCTAGTGAAAAAGTTTTTCCTAATATACAACCTAAACCTCCCCAACTGCAACTTGAGACCATTACTCCTTGTTTTGTCATCAGGTACCCCTGGGAACAGTCTAGATCCATCCTCTTTGCAACCCCCTTTCAGGTAGTTGAAAGCAGCTATCAAATCCCCCCTCATTCTTCTCTTCTGCAGACTAAACAATCCCAGTTTCCTCAGCCTCTCCTCATAAGTCATGTGCTCCAGCCCCCTAATCATTTTTGTTACACTCCGCTGGACTCTTTCCAATTTTTCAACATCCTTCTTGTAGTGTGGGGCCCAAAACTAGACACAGTACTCCAGATGAGGCCTCACCAATGTCGAATAGAGGGGAATGATCACGTCCCTCGATCTGCTGGCAATGCCCCTACTTATACAGCCCAAAACGCCATTAGCCTTCTTGGCAACAAGGGCACACTGTTGACTCATATCCAGTTTCTCATCCACTGTAACTCCTAGGTCCTTTTCTGCAGAACTGCTTCCTAGCCATTCGGTCCCTAGTCCGCAACAGTGCATGGGATTCTTCTGTCCTAAGTGCAGGACTCTGCACTTGTCCTTGTTGAACCTCATCAGGTTTCTTTTGGCCCAATCCTCTAATTTGTCTAAGTCCCTCTGTATCCTATCCCTACCCTCCAGTGTATCTACCACTCCTCCCAGTTTAGTGTCATCTGCAAACTTCCTGAGAGTGCAGTCCACGCCATCCTCCAGATCATTAATGAAGATATTGAACAAAATCGGCCCCAGGACCGACCCCTGGGGCACTCCACTTGAAACCGGCTGCCAACTAGACATGGAGCCGTTGATCACTACCCGTTGAGCCCGACGATCTAGCCAGCTTTCTATCCACCTTATAGTCCATTCATCCAGCCCATACTTCTTTAACTTGCTGGCAAGAATACTGTGGGAGACTGTATCAAAAGCTTTGTTAAAGTCAAGGAATAACACATCCACTGCTTTCCCCTCATCCACAGAGTCAGTTATCTCCTCATAGAAGGCAATTAGGTTAGTCAGGCATGACCTGCCCTTGATGAATCCATGCTGACTGTTCCTGATCACTTTTCTCTCCTCTAAGTGCTTCAGAATTGATTCCTTGAGGACCTGCTCCATGATTTTTCCAGGGACTGAGGTGAGGCTGACTGGCCTGTAGTTCCCTGGATCCTCCTTCTTCCCTTTTTTAAAGATGGGCACTACATTAGCCTTTTTCCAGTCATCCAGGACCTCCCCCGATCGCCATGAGTTTTCAAAGATAATGGCCAATGGCTCTGCAATCACATCCGCCAACTCCTTTAGCACCCTCGGATGCAGCGCATCCGGCCCCATGGACTTGTGCTCGTCCAGTTTTTCTAAATAGTCCCGAACCACTTCTTTCTCCACAGAGGTCTGGTCACCTTCTCTCCATACTGTGCTGCCCAGTGCAGCAGTCTGGGGGCTGACCTCGTTCATGAAGACAGAATCAAAAAAATCATTGAGTACATTAGCTTTTTCCACATCCTCTGTTACTAGGTTGCCTCCCTCATTCAGTAAGGGACCCACACTTTCCTTGACTTTCTTCTTGTCGCTAACATAAGTATAGCGTGGAGTTTTGGAATATCATACAACATCCCAAATATACTGCTGTGTTCCTTGAGCTGCATGAAATAGTCTTCAGCTGACTGTATTGCACAATCTAGCACCTGGTTAAAGAATTCAATTTTGAATTGTTCTTTGAGGTCTTTTATGGGATTATCCCATTCCTCGTAATCAAAATGTCTTCTTCTTCGGTGACTCTTGTATTCTTGACTGGGTAGGAAAATAGCTTCAGTGTGAAGTTCCTTTGCCAACTTCTGTGCACTCTTCAGAATGTTTTGAAATCCCTCATCTGACTGGTAAGACTGTAGGTATGACTTTGCTTTGTCCAGTTGTTCCATTTCTCCAGATATACCAAGGTCAACACCTTGGAGTCTCTTGCTTACAACATTTATTTCAAACAGTATGTCATACCACAACACTAAGCCACACAGAAATTTGAAGTTATGTATGTTTTTGGTGGTTCCATTTCCCTCTGCCACTGTTCTCCCATGAACAGTTCCTGTCATAGCATTATCCTCCATAATGGCAACTATGGCATCATCTATTTTCCCAATTTGGTGTTTGATAGGCTTTATCGCCTCCACTTGACTTTCTCATCATGTGGCACTCAGTGGTTTCAGTGTCAGAGAGAATGTTCTCAGATGTTGCTTCAAAATTTGCCATTGATGAGTTGATGCAGAGAAAAATACATAGATGTTTTGAATTACATTAAAAAATTCAGCAGTCTCACTAGAAGCTGATGCTGCATCACTGACCACCAAGTTCAATGAATGAGAACAGCATGGGACAAAAAAAGCTTGAGGGTTTAACTCTCGGATCCGTGTCTGCACTCCTCTGTTCTTTCCTCTCATGTTGGCACCATTATCGTAGCCCTGACCTCTCATGTCAGCTATCGCAATTCCCGTATCTTCCAGCTTTTTAAGAAGCACATTTGTCATACCAGCTCCTGTAGTATCATCAATGTCAATACATTCTAGAAAATGCTCTCTGACAGTCACCATTGCAGGGACATTTTCACTAGGTTCTGTTGATGTTACAAAACGCATCATTTGTTCCGTATGGCTGATGTCAGGTGTGCAGTCCAGAATAACCGAGTAATATCTTACTGACTTCAGATCTGCCACAATCTTCTGTTTGACTTTTGTTGCCAGTAACTGATCTCATTTTGAATTGTTTTTCCAAGGTAGTGGTGTGTGTACATTTCTTGGGTGGTGACTCTTCTTACATGCTCCTGGAGTACATCCTCAAACTAAGCCATCAGCTCCTCAATTTTAAGGAAGTTTCCATTGTTTGGCACATATAGCTGATCTGAAGTGCCATGTAGTGCTAGGTTTTGGGTAGCAAGCATTCTCACAATGGCAATGAGCCTTTTCAGAAGATTTTGCCCGTAAAGAGACTCTGATGCAATCTTCTCTTGATGCTGATCATCTATGATGGCCTTTAACCATAGTCTTATCTCAAGATCTTTCCACCTATGGAATGCTCTCTGGTGATTTGCTGCCTTCTTATGGCATGCCAGATTTCTAGCCAGATTTTTCCAGTCCTTTGTTCCTGTAGAACCCAATATGGCTGGAACATTAGACTGGAAGAGTTTGCAGCAAAAACAGTATGCAACATTCTGGGTTTCTGAGTACCTAAGCCATGGCCTCTCCACTTTGTCACCATTGGGGATTTTACGCCAGTAATGTGTTGGATGGAAACTTCTATTTTCATTATCTTTGGGGAACATGAAGTTTTTCACTTGCTGTAGCCCATGCAGTACAAGGAAGTCCCTCAGGCTACTGCTCAAGTGGGTCCACAGTCCTGGATCATCTAGACTTAAGGAACTAAACTCAGCAACATCTTGTGTTTCCACCACACTCTGATCTACACTTTTCTTCAGGAATGTGCATGGTTACATCCATTTGAGATGGAGCTACGGATGCTGCAGTAGCTGCCAGGTCACCTGCACTCTGACTAACTGGAAGATCAGGCATCTCCTCACCACTCACATCCTCACTGGGTCAGAAGGCTCACCGTGAATATTTTTGTCTATGTATCTCAGGAGAGCTCCTTCCTGCTTAGATAGAAAAGCTTCCTTTGCTTGCTTTCTTCTTCTGAATGCTGCCCCACAGGGGCATTTTCGTCTTTCACTCATGACTGCTGTTCTGTGCCAGCTATAGTGGCTCTCAACACTCAATTGAAGGGGACAAATAAGCAGGCTGGTAGCAGGGCCTGAGTGAGGGAAGATATCAGCGTCTTAAGGGCCTAACTGGCTCCTACTACTTCAGTTGACTGCCTGTTCTCCTCAAGTGGGTTCAGGGAAGTAGCAGGAAACAGGAAGCTCCCCGAGAAGCTGGTGTTAATCAGTCCAGGCTCCTGGGGGTGCTAGAGAGATACATAAGAGGCTCCTCCTCTTCTCTCTCCCTGCAGCTCCTGCTGCTTTGTTATTCCCTCTCACCTTTTCTCCTGCCTGCCTGTTATGTCTCTTGTGCCCTCCTTCCTCCAGCACAGCACTCCACCATCTCTGTGCATCTAGAGCAGAGAGAATACATATGCACCAGCAGCAGACACAATTTTCTACACTATGGGTCCTAGTGGCACTCCCCCACAGTCTGGCACCTGAGGCAGCCGCCTCAGCTCGCCTCATGGTAAGGCCAGCCCTGGTCCCTCATGTGACTCTGCTATGCTGCTTAATGATAGGCACTCTTACTTGATATGTCTTGGGGAAGGATGCATTCTGAAATGTTGTTCCATGTGTCATGCCTTTGCAAAGCACACCAGCAAGTGAGGGAGGTGAGGCTGTAGCTTTTTCCTGATGGAGAAGTCAATGCAGGCCTCTCAGACTCTGGGATACCTTTGGAGAAGTTTCAGCCCACAGGTTAGTTTGTTTCCCTCCGCCCCCCTGTGAGCCATAACTCCACTTAGAGCTTGCAGGCCACTTCCTGTCAAAGACCCCACTTGTCTACCACTGCATTATGATCAAGATCTGATAGAGGCAGGAAGGAGCACCTCTCTAGATGTTAACCCAGATGCCAGTTGCCTTCTCTGGCAACCTAGCTCTCCCTGGGCTCTGTCGTCAATCAGAGAAGACCCTTGCTGGTACCTCAATACCGAAATGGAAATCAGCATTGATGGTTTCTTCTAAATCCAAGGACCAAACCATCTCTGGTATTGGCCCTTTGGCACCAGGTATCTCAATGCCCAGTGCCTCCACACTGACCATACCATCTGGTGGCCATCACTTTAGTACTAATCACTACCTTGGTACCCAAGATGTCGGTACCAACCTTTTCAGCAATGAAGCAATTGCCAACTGATCTGTCAATGAGCCTGGAACCAGAGTCAACATTACTAGAAAGGCTCAGGGAGGTCATTACAAAATTCTTATTGTAGAGCCTCCACACCTGGCCAGAGAAATGTTCCCTATGCCAAACATCCCTGGCAGGGTACTGTTGACAGGTCTTGTCCCTCCTTTGTAGGAGGTATATTTCTTCTCTTCTTGGTCCCCTGAACACAGCAGGGAATCATCCCTTCTTCTGCTCCCTCTCTCCAGCTGCGCCCCTCGCCCCACACTAGCTCAATGGGATTCAGGAAGGAATCCAGAGATCACTTAGGAGAGCTAGGAAAACCTCAGGTCATTGTAGGGAGCTCTCCTTCTTATATCCCCCATATGCTCTCTACTGCCTGACCATGCTGGACCCCTTGAAGTGTTCAGCCCTGCCAGAAAGCCGGTGTCTCAACAGTTTCCAGAGCCAAGTCACCTTCTCTGAAGAGGCAAATTCAGCCTCCTCAGATGACTCAGCTCCATCCATATGTGCTGAAAGGCCAAGAGAAAGAAAGAGGATAAGAAAAGCATTCTCCTGAGCAGGTGCAGCAATGCCAGCTCCAATATTCTCTTCTTCCCCAATGAAGTGGTCAACCTACCTTCACTGGCCTTGGCATGAATTCAAAGTCTTCCAGGATTTGATTAAATGGATAACTGACAGTTTGGATATCCCCCTTGAGATAATACAGGAAAAGCAACATAAACTCCTGGACATTCTCCACTCTACAGCTCCAGGGAGATTGGCCATGCCAATCAGTGATGGGCTGCTGAAAACCAAGAAATCAATCTGGCTCACACCAGCTTCTGTCTCTGATACCTGCAGGAAAGCAGACAGAAGACAGCAGGTCTCCGCAAAGAGAAATGAATATTTTTACCAGCATCCTACTCTTCACATTGATATTCAATAAGAAAACATCAGAGTGCTATCAAGAAAGTGCAAAGGCAGCTCTAATAACAACAAAATCTAAAAGGGAAGAACGGATTAGTGAAGCTATTTGGGCATCAATGGAAAAGAGAAGTGTAAAGCAGTGATACTCAGACCTCAGTGGTTCAGAAACCAAATTAGCGATCAACATTACTCAAAAGAACCACAGTAGTGTGAATTCATTCTTTCATTTACTATATATATATTATTCTCACCGCAAAATGAATGACCAAGTATTCTACAATTGGTTAGTAACATAGTAAAAGCATCTTGATTGATTAATAACTTAGATTGGTTAATAATTAAATCACAGTGTTTTAATATCATGTGTTGCAAAGAGCTGCAGGAGACACATTAAAGAGCCACTAGCGGCTCCCAAGTCTGTCTGAGTTTCACTGGAGTAAAGAAAAAACTCATGAATGCTAATACATATGCGTAGACAAGCAATACAGAGCTTTAGACAAAGGGGTAAAAAGGAGTGGTGGAAAAGACAAAAGGGCATATATTGATAGAAAATGTGAAAAGCCTAAAGCTGCTAGTCAGAGAGGTGACCTGACAGTCTTGTATAAGACAATCAAACTACTAGAACAGGAAACTTTAGCAGTATTGGAGGCCCTATTAAAACACAAATGGAAGCCCCTAAAGTAGACTTGGCAGAATTCATTTTTTATTTTTTAAAATAATTTCAACAGATAATATTGCTGTTTATTTTTAAGCATTTTACAGATTTTTTTTATCAATTTAAATTTTCATAGTTGTGGGACATTATGGAGGGGCATTATTCAATGACAATCTACACTGAAATTCAAAAGTTATAGCTTTTATAAGCTGTTAAAACACAAATTCTCTTAACACTGTAGACAGTGGCATTGGAACAACTTGTGCAGCTTTAGGGGGTGCTGAGAGCCATTGACTCAAACTGTAAAGCCGTAAATGGAGACCACTTTAAGCACCCCTAACTGTAGATGATTTCACTTTCCTTAATGCCTCCCGTTCTGTGTCCCAAGAGAGGGAGTCAGTTTCAGCATAACAATTTATAAATATTATTTCTTTTTAAGCATGCGGGAACAATTTGTGTGTGTGTGTGAGAGACATTGAACCAAAGTGTAAACCCTGTATATGATGGCAACCACTCCAAGCCAGGGGGTAGGGCAGCAGCACTGATGTTTCTTTTGCTGGGTGTGTAGCTGCTAACTGGGCCAGATTAAGGTGGGATGAAGGGACGGCTCCATTGAGCGGCTGCTGTTAGCCAGGAGCAGCCCTGACAGCGACCAGGTGGGCTGCGGCCCCTAGGGCGGGATAACGGCGTCGGCCCTGAGCTGTCTCGGGGCGACTGGTTCTTTCTTTAAAGGGAAGGGGGCGGGACTGACGGGGCCGCTGCAGCCAATGGGGGGAAGCGGCGGAGGGGCTCGGGTCTCTCTGCGTTTCGGGACCGGGGCGCGAGGCTCAATCTCGGCGCGAGCGGGCGGCGCCATGGAGCTAACGGCCCCTCCGCGGCCCTGGGCCTTCCTCTGGCTGGCGGCCGCGGCGCTGCTGCTGCCGGGGGCGGCGGGTGAGTAACGGGGCGGCTCCGTTGGTCCCCGTCGGCTCCTTTCAACAACATGGCGCAGGGGCCGTTCGGACGGGGCTGGTTCCCAGCGGGGTGACTCCCCGACCCCCGCGCCGATGCCGCCGAGCCAGGAGTGGGGGCGGCTCTGACCCTCCCGCCGGCTACGAGTGCGAAGGCGGGCGGTGGCGGCCCGGCTCCGCGGCATCCCGAGCCCGGCGGGCCCAGCCTTGCTCCCTGCGGGCCCCAGAGCGGGGAGCGGCCAGTCGGGCCCGGCCCGGCCCCTGAGCAAAACAAGTCTCCGGCGCTCTTCGCTTGAGCTGGGTCCGTGTCCTCCCTGCGCAGCCACGGGCTCCTTCGCTGAGCTCCGCCCAGGCCAGCTCGCCGGAGCACTGGGGCTGCGCTGGTGCGGCGGGAGACAGTGGGGCTGGGAGACGGCGGTAATAGAAACGCTTTATTGGTGGTGGTGATCCAAGAGAATGGGGGAAAAACCCAGCTTGACACTCAGATCCCAGCGTGAATTTGTTTGGGTCTTTCAGGGTATGTCTACACGGCAACAAAAGACCCCGTGGTGGTGTGCAGAGCCCAGGTCAACTCAGGCTCTTGGGTGCTAGAAATAGCAGTGGGCTGGACCCCAGGCTCTGACACCCTACAGCCTTCCCAGGTACCAGAGCCTGAACATCTACACTGTTGTTTTTAGCCCCGCAAGCCCGAGTCAGTTGAACCAGGCTCAGAGACTTGCTCTGTTCATACATCCTTTTTTTTTTTTTTTTGTTCATGTTTTCCTCTAGAGTTTTCTTGCACTGTGCTAAGCCAGGTCTCAGCAGAACTTTGAGACTGAAGGGAGAGTAATGATCAAAGGACCTACCCTCTAGGCCTTAGTATTGAGCCACTATTATACTTTGACATTTTACAAATGCAAAATATACAAATGGGTGACAGGATGTTTCATTTTATTGCCTTCATTTATACACATTTTTAATAATTGCTAGGGAAAAATCTTTTATTCCCTTTTCTGCATTTCAGAAGACTATTTTTATTTCTATCTACAATTATGAAGTCACATAACTTGGCAACTTGAAATAACTTGTAAATCAGCTTCTTTCAAGACCTAGTTCTCTTAATGAGACAGTAAGGCTACAGACGCTAAAGCAGCACAGCTGCAGTGCTGTAGTGTAGAAGCTTCCTTCATCCACAGAAGGGTTTTTTTCTGTTGATGTAGTTAATCCGCCTCTCCGAGAGGTGGTAGCTGGGTTGATGGAAGAACTCTTCTGTCAACCTAGCTGCATCTATACTAGTGGTTAGGTTGACCTAACTCTGGTGCTCAGGGAGTGAAATTTATCTTAGTCCTGAGTGATGTAGCTAGGTTGATTTAAGGCTTAGGTCTAGACTAGACTTGATAGTTCTCTGAACTATTCAAATCCTGTCATCTTCTTGAGACCTTGCTAATCACTTGTCTAGTGCTCAAGGTCTTTGCTAGCTCATTAATCCAGGGTTTGAAAAATTTACCAGACAACTTTTAGTCAAAGCACTACATCCAGTAGCTATATTGGCCAATACTACTTGTTGGGAGGCGGGAGGTGTGCAAGTGATCTTCATGAGCAGGAAATGCTCTGGCTAGAAGTCCAGGTCCTCAGCTATCCCTAGCTTCTGGCAATGGGGAGGGTGCAATAAGTTTTGCAAGAGTACTGACTCTCAATGAATCTAGGTAGGGGTCAGATTTTGGGGAAAGAAGAAAGTGATGTATTTTTTACAAGCTTCACCCAGTAAGCTCTGTCCTTTAAGACACCACTCACAGTAGATTGTACGATGTTCAAAATATGGTCATGCATGTTCTCTGGGTGTGGCTTATTTTCAGTAGAGTCTGAATACATTCGTGGGCTCTGTTGGGCTTTTCAGGCTTGACTTGACCTTGGTGAAGCTCATATGTCCTGCTTGGCTTTCCCTGGGGGAGGGGTGTTAAAATCCCCACTGGGCTTTGCTAGGCTCTTTGGGTTTGGCTCCTTCATGACTGGAGGCAGAAAAAAACGGTGGTGTTTGTCAGTCCCTGGACAAACTGCGCCTCTGACTTCTCTTGGTCTCTCTGAGGCCAGCCCCTTATATCTCAGGCCTCTGGCCATCACCTCTCACTTAGGATGGAATCATGTGATTCTTCTGCTCTCAGACTGGGTGTTGAGTTTTAGTCCCCTGAGTATCAACCTCGATCATCTCTGCAGGTCTGAGTTAAGCTCAGACTTGAACATTCTGTTACCCTCTGGGGCAATGACAGTGGTAATCAGTGGCCAAGCAGTTTCCTTAAAGCAAAATTTTATTTATTTAGAACAAATGTTTTCTCTGTAGTGTGTATCTTAAAAACTATAAGGCAGCCTAGTTTATCAGTCATTTAACCATTTTCCACACAGGGACCTTGGTTGGTCTAATTTCCTGAAGACTATTCTGAGACCTCTAGGGAACTGAGTATGCCCTCCAGACCCTAAACTCCCAAACCATTTCTCATCCAGACTCAAGGAGAGACTCCTTGTAAAGTTGTGTAAAGTCCTTCTGATCACACTCCTTCTCAATGGCAAAGTCACTTTTTAGCCCGGTGACCTGTTAGTTTCCAGCCTTGGCAGAACAAGGCTTGCATTTTGTTGGTGACAAACTTTTAAACTAACAGCTTGTGTCCATTGTCTTTCCACTGTGTACCTAGATGTTCTTATCTGGGAAGCCATTATGTTGCTTCTCTGTTCTTCCCCCACAGCCCCAATGTAAATTAGATCAGTGCATTCACACAGGAAAGTTTTATAATCCAATGTAGAATAACTTCCCTCACTCACCTGTCACATACAATGTTCATAAAATTATTATAGATTATTACATATCAGCTCCACTTCTGTCATGGTATATACCAAGTGAACCCATGGGTAGTGCCAAAATGAACTGGCACATTAGATGTTTCAGATCTTGAAAGTATGATCTTCCCACTCTTTTCTTATATACTTTGAACCATGAAAGAGTTAATAATGTTAGCATTTAAAGTATTATCATTGGCCTCTGAATTAGCACCCATGTAACTGAATGGTGCTCATAATACCTTAGAGCTTTAGTTTTAAGTTCTGCAAACAGACAGGTGGCACTGCATCTATTACACTTGGGTCATATTTTGAGGCTGTATTGGAATTATAACATCTAGAGACTTAGCTTTCACTAAAAAAAAAAATTACATTCTGTAGAACGAGAAGGCAGCATGAAGGAGGTGCTGGTACCAGCTGAATATGAGACCTTCTTTAGTGGGCTAAATCTTTTGTATTTCCCCCAGATCTTTTGCAGGGCATCATCCCTATCTTTGTTATCACTTGGGAAAGCAGCAATGTGGAATTTAGGTTATTCTGATAAGTTTCACATTGCCTGTAGAGTTCTAAATAGATGAGTGAAACTGACCAGAGTCTTGCTAATTTCAAGCTGCTTGGAGAAAATCATGAAGAACAACAGAGGAGTGGGAACCTGGTTTGTCGACTCAAGAAGACCACATTCAATTGACTTTTATTTGGCTTATATTGGGAGCTATCTTTGAAGTCTCAAGGACAAAATTTTTGTAAAGAGATACATTTTTGTAGAAATTGATTCCCTGAGCTTCCTGTTTGAGTGGAATTTTCCTTCTGTTAAGGAAAAATGCAGAGTTTGGTTCCAAATCTAATTTGGGTGAACATTTAATTTGATAACATCATGTGCTACCAAAAGACAATTTTCTTTTTTTGGCCCACCATTGATTTTTGGTAGTCCATATATGTTAAGAGATTAATTTGATTTTCATGTGAGCCACCAATTTTTTATTTATACTGATGTCAAAATATGTAGTCTGCAGACATTAGATTCTTAATGTTTGATTTATGTTATGTCATTTTTGTCTTCTGCGGTCCTAGGAATGCCATTGTGTGTTAAACTTGAACTGACATCATTAAATTAATACTTTGAAATTATTTCAAAGTTTTTTTTTTATCTGGAATGTTATTTAAAGAGCCAGTAAAAATAATAGCAGTTCAAAGAACTGACCAGTCTAGAGGTTACTGCTTGTCTGGAAAGCTACAGTGTAAATAAATGAGTGTCCAGCTGAGGGCATTTAGCTTCAGAATAAAACAGTGTGTCCAAACAAATGGAATTTGTTCTGAGTGGGAGTTAAGGTGCTAACTGGTGAACTGAGGGACGGGACAGAGACTTCATTTTTTAATGTTAACCTAGCAGTAATCAGGAGACTGCTAATAGGTGGGTTAAGGTGGTAACAAATCCAACAAGAGGCCAGTTTTCTTGAAATGAAAATCAAAAAATGATATAGAAAATGGCTCCTGGAAGATCCCAGGAATTCCATGTGGAATGTGTGCAGTGTCCTATTTACACATTATCATGAGAGCTACATGTATATGAAGTGTCAACATTTTTCCATTAGGGAGGAAAATGTGCAAGAGCTTCAGTTGCAATTAGGAAAAGTAGAATTGCCATACTGGTTTATATCAGTGATTATCTAATCCAGAAATTGCACCGTTAACACTAGCCATACCAGCTGCTAGAGAGGAAGGTGAAAGTAACCCTGCATTAGGCAATTCTGCCAAAGAGAATGCCTTATACTGAGGCTAGCAATATCCAGTCCACCATCAAGAAAACAAGCACTTGAATGGGAATCATCAGGAAGACAGAGAGTGACATACTTGTAATGTATGCCATAGATTTGGTTTTTTTAGAATTGGCTACTTCTAGACCAACAGATCTTGGAAACTACTGCCCAATATGATGATTTCTATTAATTACTCAAGAATCAAGCAAAGAACCATTTGCAAACACAGTTACTCCCTGCCAGTTTCCCAGTCCCCGTCACAAGTGGGATTCAGGACTGATCACTGTGATTCTGGCCTTCAAGATCTCCAAGTGGGATTATTGCAACTCTGCAAGTATGAACACTCTAGCACGGTGCTCTTCTCTATTTTTGAAGTGGGGGCCACTTTGGTAAAAAAACCTTAAATGTGAGAGCCACATAGGGTGGGGCTGAGGGGTGAGAGGTGGCCCAGGGTAGGGCAGAGGGTGGGGTGCAGGGGTGAGGGCTCTAGGGTGGAGCTGGGGATGAGGGGTTTGCAGTGTGGGGGGGGGGCTCAGGGCTGAGGCAGAGGGTTGGGATGTGGGAGTGAGGGCTGCGGGGTGGGGCCGCAGATGAGGGGTTCAGGGTGCAGGAGGGGGCTCAGAGCTGAGGCAGAGGGTTGGGATGTGGGGGTGTGTGTGTGGGCTCTGGCTGGGGTGTGGGCTCTGGAGTGGGGCTGGGGATAAGGAGTTTGGGGTGTAGGCAGGCTGCCCCAGGGCTGGGCCCAGAGGACTCCTCCCAGCCCTCTCCCTGCCGGCAGCAGTTAGCTCCAGGGGAAGGGGCTTTCTCTCCCCCCTACCGACAGGCAGCATGGAGCTACAGGGGAAAGAGGTCCTCTCTCCCCCCTGCCGGCAGCAGGGAGCTCTGGGGCTGTGGGAGAGGCCCACAGCAGCCCTGCAAGTCCCAACTTGCTCCCCTCCCCAGTTCCCACCCACCACCCACCTCTCGTCTCCAGGTTTTTGCTGCATGGCCCTTTAGAGCTGCTGCACAGCTATTTATAGCCTGCTGTGCAGCCGTGCAGCTCAGAGGGAACTTAGGGAGCCGCACTTAGGGTCGATGGGAGCCGCCACTGGCTCGCGGGCCTTGCAATGAAGAACGTCTAGCACAGGGGTCGGCAACCTGCGGCACGCGTGTCAAAGGCGGCACGCGAGCTGATTTTTAGTGGCACTCTGCTGCCAGCCGGGGTCCTGGCTGCCGGCCCGCTCAGCCTGCTGCCTGCCTGGATGAACGGAACCCGAGGCTGGCAGCAGGCTGAGCAGGACCGGCAGCTGGGACCCCACCTGGCAGTGGCCGGCGAACCGAACCCGAGACCGGCAGCGGGCTGAGCGGCTGCCAGTCTAGGGTTCTGTCTGCCACCTGCGCTGCCAGTCTGGGGTTCCGTCTGCTGGTCCCGGCTGCTGGCCCCGCTCAGCCCGCTGCCGTTGTACAACAACTAGCTTTGTGTGGGAAGAGTTTAGCCGTACAAGAGCACTGTATTCTCCAGCTAAGTAGCAGAGAACTAGTGCCAAGCTGTGCAGTGTTTACTCATTAGATCCCCAAGTTGAGCCCACAAGCTTATTTAGGAGACCATTTCTGCTCTTTATCTTCTGAGCTTCCTTGATTAGGTGGTCCTTGTTAGGTAAGTGTGTGAGTTAGAATTACTCCGAGATATACTGACTTAGAGTCATGTGCCAGTCATTCTCCATACAAGAAGATGTTGAGTTCATTGGTGTGGTTGGGAAGGAAGCTTGACGATACTGTCTTTGACACATTGCGCTTAAATCTTCACTTCTTGCAATAGCCAGTGATGGCTTCCATGTTTTAATTTAGGTTGTCCTTAGTTTTCTTGAGGTGTATATCTCTTGAAACAAGGCAGGTGTCCTCTGCATACTTAAGATATTGGAAGATATTCAGATTAGGCTTATAAAGAACAAATCGTGGTAGACAAACATGTTAATTGTATTCTTTTTATAGAATTACCAAATTAATTGATATAGGGAGTATAGTAGGTACATTTAGAATTTAATAAAGCATTTGATAGAATATCTCTTGGTTTTGAGCACATTCATGGAGACTGAAAAATGTCTGACAGGACTGTAAACAGAGAAATGATTTAGTACACTGCTGGGTGTATAAATAGAGTGAAATATTACAGAGGAGGCAACATTCCTTTAGACCCTTCTGTCTTTTTACTTGATATACAAACCTGGGGGCGGGGTAAGCCTTATTTCCTTTTCCTACCTCAAGGAGTTATTTCCTACCTATCAAACTCTCACATTATGTGAGGCTCATACAGACTGGCCTTGTTTTGGAAAAGGACACTTTCCTTGGTAAACTGGCTGTTGCTGAATATTTGTATTACTGTTGTATCTAGGGGCCCTAGTCATAGACCAAGACCCCACTGTGATAGGTGCTATACAAACATAGAATAAAAGCGATGGGAGAGACACAAATGAAATGACTTGCCATTTGATTTATATGTTGGATGCCAACAAGGCCAAATGGAAACCTTTTAGGAAATCAAATGCTGATGACTCATATGGATTAAATCTCAGTTGTTGTGGAGTATAGTTTATTATGAGAATTCTGTTTGTATTTTGGACTGTATGAAGTTGTTTGTTAATTCTTGAATATTCTAGCTGTGACTATCTCTTACTGGCTGTGTTTATAATGGAATATTTTATGGTACTTTTGATTTTTTTTTTTTTTTTAAGTAGATAATCTATCCAGTAGCCATTAGTGGTTCTACCTATGTTTTTTTGGCAGCTGACCTGTTAGATGATTTTTCCATTACAAAATCTTAAAAAATTCAAAACCAGTGAACTCTTTTGCAATTCTATTGCTTAGCAGCTGAATCTGTTTCTCTATAAAACATTTTTTTAAAAACAAACATATTTTGCTTCAAGGCTAAGTTACTGTTTTTGCCAAATTTCAAGCTGAAGTTAATTTATTTTATAGTTGTAAACTCCTAAAACTGCCTTATAATAGAAATGCTGAAAGACTGTTTAAAGGAAAGCTGCTGTTAATTATACCTTAGCTCAATAAAATATTTACTAAACTAAGAACATCATGCAACCTGTTTATGATGAAGCTAGTCTCCCTCAAAGCTGCAAAGATTCCTCTTCCTTTGAGACTTCACAGCGCCCCACCTGTGACATCTGTTCATTCCTTGCAGTGACAGAAGTGTCAGCAAGGACTTTTTTCCTTGACACAAGGAGAACAGGTATAAATGTGGCATTTGACTACTATATCATCTGTAGGTTACCCGTGGTATTCCTGGGGTAATTCTGTGCCACTGCGCAATGCAGAATTTTGCAGAAATTAACGTGCATGCAGAATTTCCTTTCCCCCACAGAAATGGGCTGCAGTGCTGCTAGCTGCCACTAGGGACTGCTGAACCCAGCAGAGCCCAGCTCACACATAGAAGACACTGCTGGGGGGAGGGAGCTAGAGGATTCCTGGCAACTATAGTTCCCAGCATGCCCTGAGGGAAGGAGAGGGTGGTGCACAGGAAACTCCGTGCAAGCCTGGGACTGAGCATTAGGCTATTTCTCCCTCTGGATCCCTGGGCTCTGGTGGGGAGGGAGCAGGTGTCTGGGCAAGGGGGAGCATGGCTGGGCTCTTGGGGGGAGGGGGGGTGCAGGTATCTGGGCTGGGGGGCCCCACAGCTGGGCTCTGGGGGCGAGGGGGTGCGGGCAGGGCC
>NW_020664580.1:1689206-1741588 GCF_002925995.2 Terrapene triunguis
GAGCGTTCAGGGGAGGGGAGGAGGGGGAAGTGAGCTGGGGGCGGGGTGGAGAGCTGCAGCGCGGGGCCCTCTTGGCGCGGGGCCCAATTCAGCCGAATCGGCTGAATCGGCCTAAAGCCGGCCCTGATTCTAGCCATATGTTGTCTCTTGACTGTAGCCCCCAATCTGACCTCTGGTGTTCTTTAGGATTCTGTTCTGTTCTGCATAGGTTCTTGTTCCGCACTCATCAACATAGTATCTGAGCAACTTGGAGTAGCACATTGAGCAACATGACTAACATCTGTCATATGTGTTCTCTCATCTCTTTCCAGGGTGAGAAGCGTGTGCAGTGGAGTGTTTTGTTTTGGAATTTTTAAAATGTAAAATATATATACACACACATACACACACACACACACACTCTGCTAGTTCTGCAGACTCCCATTGACTTCAGGGAGTTTTGGATCAGGACCTTATTATATTTGATAGTATGATCTAAAGTAGGACGCTAAACCTAGCAGAATAAAGTTATAAAGCCAATCAAAGAACTCATATTTGTAAACTGATCCTCTGGCTTTTTGATTTATAGGAGCCATCCTGTATGTATATTAAAATATATCAAATCTGATACATAATGGATGTTAGCATTTATTCTTATGCTAGTTTAATAATAAGCCAAATGGATTTAAGACACACAATTGTCTACTCAGATGTGTTTTTGCAGTTTTGCAAATTTTTAAAGTCTATATCTTAGTGAATTTAGTGCTAGCGAAAGCTGTTGGGTTATCAGCCCTGGGGTCTAAATCCTCTATGTGTACAACAATCACTTCAGGAACAGCTTTCCTAAACTGCTTTGGTAGTAGTCTTCAATCCTGTCTTGGATGGACCACCGCAGGCATTGTTCACATTCTGTGCCTGTTCAATATATCTCTTGAGTTCTGAATTTTAATCATTAAAGATGAACTGCAGAGTGGAAAAGCATAAATAGTTACTTTTCAAAGGAACATTTAAAAGGTAGTTAAATTCACTGTATATATTTAAATTATTTTACTGATGCTAAGGAATTCTTCATTTTTCCTGTAGGTATGTCATGTTGTAATCATGCAAAGGATAACTTAATGTGCCGTGATGTTTGTGAACAGGTAAGCTTGTTTTAAACTTGGGCAGTAGCAAGAAAATTGATTCACTTCTGAATTTGTATATTCAAGATTATAACAGTTACTTGAAAAGTGGACCTGAAATTGATAAGTGTTTCACTCCCATAGGGAGCAGTTGTGACATTCAGTGTCTACATGCACTGAATATAAGAGACCTTGATAGTCTATGTAATAGTTCTGTTGTTTTAATGAACAGATCTTAACTTTTAAAGCCATATTCTTCCCACTGATATATGCATAAACTCACATTGAAGTCAGTGGGAGATGCATGTGCCTGTTTGAGGTCAGAATTTGGCCAAGAAGTATTAAACTTACAAAGGTGATTCACAGTAATTTCTGCGTCTGAAGAAGTGAGTATTCACCCACAAAAGCTTATGCTCCAATACATCTGTTAGTCTTAAAGGTGCCACAGGACTCTCTGTTGCTTTTACAGATCCAGACTAACACGGCTACCCCTCTGATACTGATTTCTTAGTTTACCCTTTACCTCCTTCTGGATCCTATGTAGTACAGTTTTCCTGTGAATGGTTGTGAATGTAAAATCAGGAGCAATGTTGGATACCATACTTTACTCTTCCTACTTCGTATCCACCCCTGTGGCCCACAGCCTCTAATCCCCTACATGTGCAATCTTGGCCCTACCGGGCCCCTTGTGGGATGCAACAGGTGCAGAAACCTACTTTTCCTGCCCCCCTCCCAGAGTTAGATATCCCTCCCCTCGTAAAGTGACTTGAGTCACAGCTGGCACAGACTCAGACTGTACACCAGGAAGAACAGGAAAGTGAGGAAGAGCACCTGGAATGAAGGAACACTTGAAACCAGCAGCAGTCTTCCCTTCTTCGCCAGATGAGGGAATAGTTTTGTGTACTTCCACTCAGTTTGATGATTTCAAAATTGTTCATGGCAGATATGTTAGAAGTCCTGGAGCTAATGTAGGAAATATCACATAAGCTTTTGAACATTCTGCATTCCTTCAAACCTAGAAGGCTGGCCATGCCAATTAACATGGGGCTATTGGAAGCTTAATTTTTTCCATAGTGACTTATGGATGTGAATCACGGGAAATTAATGCTGCTAGCAAGAAGAAAACAGAAGCATTTAGGATGTGGCGCTGCCAAAGACTCATGCATATCTCCTGGATGGAAAAGAAGATGAATGCTTGTGTAAGAAATATTATTGGAGGGAAGCAGACCATGTTGTCAGAAATCAGTAGGCATGAACTTAGGTCACATTAGGCATACAGATTGAAATACCCTAAAGCAAGTTATCATAGAAGGAATGGTGGTGGGTCATTGTAGTAGGGGATGACTAGAGAGAGGAGAGAGAGAGATGGTATGTGGCAGATCACTGGGATGTCAGTTGCTAAGTGCACGAAGCTAGTGATAGATTGATAAGGCTTCTTTCTACTATGATGTCACCAACATTCAGACATGAATAAATTGATTTTACTTAGTCATAGAGTTTAAGTCCAGAAAGGAACACCAGATCATCTAGTCTGACCTCCTGTGGCCATCAACACTACTCAGCACCTTCACACTAAACACAGCAACTGAAATTAGACCAGAGTTTTACAGCCCACTTACTTATTACTGTGGGAATCAGTCCCCCTCCCTCCAAAATAAAATTGTCAGACTCTGGCATCTGGTGCATCTACCTCTGAAAATATAGATAAAGTCCTTTCAAGTGGGTTTGAATATCTTTACATGCACCCATTTTCTGGATCTCTGATAGCCGTGGCAATGTATCAAAGATCCTGATAAAGGACCCCCAAAATTTACACCAAAAGACAAGGGTATAAAAAATTTAGATTTATTTTTCAGGAAAAAGTACTTGTTGTCAAGCCTACAGATGAGCACTACAAATTACCAGGCACTTTTGTCAAAATATGATTATCTTAATTAGGACAGTGTATCACAGTTTGAGAAACTCCCTCAATAACATTAGGAGGAACTGAAGTCTGCTGTAGCTGAGGGACAATTGGTAGTTCAAATATGACTGCAGCATGATCAGTGACCACCTCCATTGATGTCCTGGGTTTCTTGGTTACAATCTTCAGGAATACCAGAGGAGGTCAAGACAGCACTTGAAGACCACCCATTTGAAGGTTGTGAGCTCTTGTATACAAGAACTGATGAAGCCCTCCAGTCTCTGAAAGATTTGAGAGACATTCCCCATCCCTTGAAAGTCTACCCGCTAGCCCACAGGAGAAAGCAAGCCAGGTCACAAAGCTCCTCTAGATAAAGGCCCTCCACCTATTACTATAACCGAGAAATATAATTGGAGCTGCTGAGGAAGAACCACAGAGGATAAATAACCATTCTTTCTTCAAATGATTGTACACATGTATTCTGGTGACTCCCAAGCAGTGATCCCAATCAGGAGGTAGGTGCTAGAAGTCCTATTTAAATTATGTTTTCAGGACAGCCTATGCCAAAGCAGGCATCAGATCTTGAGGCCTCAGCTAAGAAACAGTGCTGGGGAAAAGTGTGTACTGATCCCAGCTTAGCTGCCCTGCAAATTTCTGAAATTGGTATGCTTCTGAGAGAAGCTGCATGAGACTTGGTGGAGTGGGCTCTAAGCTACATGGGTGGATCTAATCTAACCAACTCCTTGCGTGATATAATACAATTAGATACTCCATTAAATAGTCTTTGGGTGAATATTGCCTGACCTTTCACTCATTACAAATTCAGCAAACAGCCTGGGGTCTTCTTCTCTCAAGGTAATATGGAAAAGCCCTAATCACATCAAGGGTATGGAATTTGGCTTTCCCCTGGTTGGAGTGGGATTTGTGAAATCAATATTTAAATGAAAATCTGGGAATGAGGTTTAAGGGTCCCTTTTGTCTTTAGGAACACCATATAAGGTGGACCAGTCATGAGGGCCTGAATCTCCACTATCCTTCAAGCTGATTTTATAGCTACTGAAAAAGTCATTTTCATAGGTGTAGAGCAGTGGTGGGCAACCTGTGTCCTGCGGGTATAGAGGAAAACATTGCTAGGGGCTCAAATGGATGTCCCATTAATTACGCTAAAATGATATTTAGGTCCTAGGAAAGAGGGGGCTCCTAGACTGGGGGAAATGCGTAAATAAGGCCTGTGAGGAACCTGGCAACTGTAGAGTGGTAAAATGACCCTGGACGTAAGGATGATGACCTGATGTTGCTGCTAAATGGGAGACACAGGGTTTGAGGGTAGGAAGGAAATGAAGCTGAATGTGGTGCCCCACGTTGTTAATTTCCAAGACTGAGTGGCCTGAACTAATTTGCTTCCAGGCCTTCCAAAAATAAAAAGGTGATTGCCAAAAGGGATGGCAGGGGAGTGGGAAGGAAGGGTATTCTCCAAGGGCTCAGGGTATAGTTTTCAACAAGGACAAACTGCTGCCATGAGGTGGATGTGGGGTGTGCAGTAGCGGAGGGCCTTCTCTGTTGGAACTTCTGCTTCTTCGATATGTTGTCCACATGGATTCCATAACCCACCTTCTTTCCCCACAATAATGGAGTTCTGTACTACCAGGATTCTGTATTGGCAAAGGAACTGAGACAGTTGGGCCAGGTCCACACTTTATGCCTTAGGGTGAGGAGGCATGAGGGCATCCAGGGTGTAGGAATGGCCCTAATGCACACTGGATTCTTTTGGCAAGCAATCATTGAGCACGTGCACACAGAGTGGGATCCATGTGGACAACATGTCTTGAAGAACCACAGTCACTGTAAGATAAGTAAATTGTCTGAAGATATAATTTGCCTTGATTCCTTCTCACTTTGCAACTGTCATGGCTGGGGGAAATGGGAGTAATATTTTTAGTGACACCCTCCCCCAGATGAAACTGTCATAAATATTCATTGGGCATCTGTTACATATATAATTTGGGGAGCTGTCCATTTTCTGCTCAATATCTTGGGGAGCTCTCTACTTTCCAGTCATCAAGGAACTGAAATTGGTTGTTCTAAAGGGCACGGAGGCACTGGCAGCTGGTTTCAGAATGAGACTGGCTTGACTATGCTGCAGAGGGCCAAAAAATCTTTGAAAGCTACATGAATTTCAGGCACTCCTTACCAAAGGGTAGGAATCCAGTCAAATGATACATTTAGAGAAGTGGAACTGCAGTAAAGTAATTCCTTGCTTTCAGTCACAAGTTAGCAGGAGTGTTGTTATAAAATGTATCTTGTAGCAAGGAAGCGTGAAACTAGGTCCTAGCAGCTTTGTTTCTCTGAATCCCCAAAGATCTCCATATTATAACTTTTGCTACAGTCTAACTCAGGGGTGGGCAAACTACGGCCTGGGGGCCGCATCCGGTCCTTCAGACATTTTAATGTGGCTCTTGAGCTCCCGCCAGGGAGCAGGGTCCTGGGCTTGCCCTGCTCCACACGGCTTCTGAAAGCAGGGGCATGTCTGCCTTCCGGCTCCTAAGCGTAGGGGCAGCCAGGCAGCTCCGCATGCTGCTCCCCACCCCAAGCGCCGCCCCCGCAGCTCCCATTGGCTGGGAACCACGGCTCCTGGGAGCTGCTGGGGCAGCACCTGTAGACGGAACAGTGCGCAGAGCCGCCTGGCTGCGCCTCTGCGTAGGAGCTGGAAGGGGGGACATGCCGCTGCTTCCAAGAGCTGCTTGAAGTAAGCGCCACTTGGAGCCTGCACCCCTGACCCCCTCACATGCCCCAACCCCCTGCCACAGCCCTGATCCCCCTCCTGCATCCCCAGCCCCACCCCAGAGCCCACACCCCCAGCCAGAGCCCTCACCCCTGTCATGCCCCAGCCCGGAGCCCCCTCCTGCACCCTGAACTCCTCATTTCTGGCCCCCCAGCCAGAGCCCTCACCCCCTCATGTACCCCAACCCCCCATTTTGTGAGCATTCATGGCCCACCATACAATTTCCATACCCAGATGTGGCCCTCCGGCCAAAAAGTTTGCCCACTCCTGGTCTAACTTGTGCTTTTTACTATCAATCTTGTGCTGCTGAATGGACCAGGAGTTTCTGAGTAAGAGAATATATATTCCATTTTTAGAAACAAGAAGAAAATTTATTTCCCTCTCCAAAAACAAGTGCTGTATGTCTGAAAGATTGTCCAGTAAACTCAAATTACAAGTAAACTTTCTTTATATATGAATGTGTTATGTACGTTGGTACACAAATTTACTGCTAGTGAAAGTTATCACAAAAACTTACTAATTAAATAAAACCAAACTGTGAATTTAGGAAAGCAAAATTAAAAAAGAAGTCAAATGAGCTTGAATGTATGCTTTTTTTTCCTAATTGGTTCTGATATTTTAAAAATGTTATCTTCTGATCTTTTTGTAACAGATTTTATCCTCTAAAAGTGATTCCCGTTTGAAACATTTGCTGCAGCGGGCACCAGAATATTGCCCAGAGTCAATGGTAAGCCTTGACTGTTTTTGGTAAAACTGCTGAATCAGTATTGACAAACCTAAGCATTCAAAAGCCACGAGTGAGGTCTCAAAAATCATGAGATTTGGCTTAAAAATTGAAATTTAAATATAATACATTTTGGGTTCATTTTATTTGGCTTTTGGGTTTTGATCCTTTAGGGTTCGTTTTCAAGCTTTTCCTCCCAAAGCGTGAGGACTAGAAAACTTTTTAAAATGAAAGCTGAGATTCTCATTTAATGACTTGACTCTGGGAGCTAGGTTTTTAAGAAAAGACCAAATATTGCAAGACTTACGATGCAATCAGAGAGTTGACAATCTTGCGAAATGTCCTGGGTTCATGGAAGTTACAAGAGATAGTGGAGATTGAGATCTGCCTTGTGTTGAGAGTAAATTTGTGTATAGTGGGCCAGATTGCCTGATGCAATGTGGCTGCTATTCCTCTCCTTGGAATTGTTGGCAGCCAGCATAATTTAGAGCAGCCTTCAGGTTATTTAATTTTCACCAAGGGACAAGCCTGTCATGCATCCTGTCCAGCATTGGGGTAGTGCAAAGGAAAACTCTGTAGCTGTTATAACTACTCCTAGGTCATAGCTGAAAATCTGGAACAATCTTTTTATCGGTTAAGTAAAACTATGGATATCTGAATGAGATATCTAAAAGTTCTCCAGTTAATTACTAGAAAATTATAGAGTGGATTGTATCTTACTGCTTGTTCAGTTACATTACTATAGAAATAATAATTAAGTAATATTCAGATTAATTAATCCAAAAGCCTTCTGCCTTGGAAAAACAGCAACAATTTTGCTTGACAATTCTAATACAAAATTCTAATTTTCTTACTTTACTGATCAGTTTTTATTACTTTATATAGTGTCAGCAGTGTGCTAGGCTCTTGACAGACTAGTAAAGACCAAGTCCTTGCCCAAAAGAGTTTACTGTCTAAATGTACAGTGTATACGCCTAGATATTCTTTAGTTCTAATGTTCCATGAACCACTTCGTTACAGTGCTCCCCCTCATGGACTGCCTCCACTCCCAATCCACAAAGGCATGATTTTAAATGTTTTATTTCTGTGGGTCATCAGTTAAGTCTTTCAGATCAGTAGTGGTCCACAACCACTGTTTGAAAACTGATGGTCAGAGGTGGGCAACCTGCGGCCCATCAGGGTAATCCATTGGCGAACCGTGAGACAGTTTGTTTACATTGACCGTCCATAGGCACAGCTGCCTGCAGCTCCCAGAGGCTGTGGTTCGCCGTTACCAGCCAGATTGTAAGTTGGTGATAGCATTTGTGTTGATACTTTGCTTTTTATTTTAAATTTTGTTATGTTACAGAGTTAATGCTTCTCAGAGTTGGCAACTAGGGTTTATTGATGTCATGGAAGAAAATGTTTTCAAGAGTGATATAGAGTCCAGGATGGGGAGTTTCTATGTGTAGGGGACAAAAAAGGGATGGTCTAGCAATTTTTTGGGGTGAATGTGGAGGGGGAAGTACTGAATAGAATATACTTTTATGAAATAGTAATAGTTTAAAAGTGTGATTGCGCTCCCCAACCATGTATTTCATATCTTTAATAGTGCTTTGATAAAGAGAAAGCAATCTAGGTATCTTTCTGTTTAAAAAGTTTAACAGTTTTAGTTTAACTCTATGCTTATTATTTTCAGACATTGCCTCCCCCCCCCTTTTTTTATTTGCTGTCAAATTTACATGGGTACTCTGTTAATAACATTAGACAAAAGACATACAAAATGTGTTCCAGTATAGCCTTCTGCTTGCTGGAACATGAATATATGGAATTTACTCTCCAAATCTCTCAGATGGTGGGGTAGAGGAGGCATTCTGGCAACTCATTGGCGAATGTGGAATGCAGACACTAGCAGACTGGAAGGCCACTTGGAATAACTTAGAGAATTGGGTTCAATGCAGAAGTCACAAACAGTGCAGTAATCACGATGAACTCAGTTATCTTTTAGGGAAAGAAAGGGAAGTACCTTTCATCAGTCCTCTGACTAGTAGCAGTGCCAGAAGCCAGCTTTTCCCCCTAATGGCAGCAGTATCTCCTTTTGCTGGCTTCTAGTCTGCTTTGATTTAGAGAGGGAGGCTGATGGAGGAGGAGGGCCAGTAGAGGGAATTGATATTGACTATCTTAGCAAGGTGATAAGTGCTTTTTATATACCTATATAAGTACTGTATTAAAAAAGAAATCCACAAGGAGTTTGTTCCTGCCAGGATTGGCTATTGTTTCACTGCTGAAGAGTAGTACTTTTACAACTCTTTTGAGAGGCACATGTTCAGCATTCCTTCACTTGTAGGCACTTAAATTTTTTATCTCTTCATTGTTTAGCCCAGCACCCTGACCTGCTAGCATCTATACCTCTGCTTCTATGGAATCTTCCTTCAGTGCCATAATACTCAGTTGATATGATGTATTATAGAAATGGTCGATTTTTTTTTCTAGTGCTTGCTTAAAAAGCACTAAATGCAGTGACTTTGTGCTAATGCTAATGAAATAATTTAAGGGTAACCATTATGTACGTACTTGTCCCATTTAGTGAACTGTAATATAACCATGTTTTGTTTAAAGAAACCCTGTTCAGAGGACTCCAAATCTGAGCCCTTGAGCTTGTAGTACACAGTATGTGGAAATTTCCATAGCTTTCAATTTTTTTGACCTTCTGAAATACTATGCAGCTTAACCACAATACTTCAGTCTCCACTTAAAATTTTAGCTTAGTTTTCTCTCCGATCACAGGCAGCCATAACCATCTTAGTGAAACTGTGCTGAGGACCAAAATGCAAGATGAGCAATATTCAGTCTTGGATATGTGAGATTTTAAAGGTCTGTTGTCTCAAGATCCACTAGTGGGTAGGTATGGAAACTTTATCTACCTCAGTGATAGCCCCAATTATTTCATTGTCTGATCTGGGCTTGGATCGCATTCAGAGGAAGAGTTGGATCCAACTGTTTATTTGGACCCTCAACCTCAGTGCCATTCTTTTGGATAAATACATGTATCCCCTAACTATGACTGTACTGGACTAGACAAATTGACAGGAGTGGCAAGTGCCTCCCTGGGTGCTCGGTCCATACCAGTCAACTCCAAGGTTTCCGTATCAGACTCCTTTGAGAGCTACAATCTCGGTTCCACATTAAAGCAGGGATGTTTCCACAGATCCGAGACACTCAGATCCTATGCCAATGAATCCAGTACCAAGAGTTAGTCCCTACACTGATCCAAGACATCTTATATGCCAAGGCAGATAATGCATCTTCACAAATCCATATTTTGCATCAGGACCAGGAACCTACAGGGAACTCCTCTCTAGATGAAAATGGTGGTGTAGCCTCAGCTCCCTCACCATCTGAGGATGCTATTCAATTCAAAGAGTTAGTCAGCAGAAGTTTTCTACTTCAAAATTACCTTCTGTTTCACTGGAGGAAACTCCTCCTCTTTCTGACATCCTGGGGAATACCTCTACAAAGTTTCTCTGTTTCTTCTGCCAACCAAATGCTAAAAAAGCAGGTAAGGTATCAGATCCTGAATGAAGGGTTTTCTTGTTTCCATGTACTTTCCCCTAATTCTCCTTTGGTGGCTGTAGTGATGTAGTGATCAAAAATGGAATCTTTATATTCTCCTCCCAATGACAGAGATGGGGTGGGGGAGGGGAAATAGATTGATTCAGGGGGGAAAATATTCTCTTCATCTTCTTTAAATCTGAGGGTAGCTAACTACCTAGCTGTCATGGCGAGGTACCAGTTTCACCTGTGGGACAAGATTTCAACCTTTACGAAGAATCTTCCTGATGACTGCTGAAGACTGACTCATGCCCTTATTAAGGAGGGCCAGAACGTTGCTAGGCATGTGCTGTGTGTGTCCTTTGTCTCTGGTGCATATTCAAGATCAATAGCTGCAGTGATATGCTGCTCCTCTCTTCCTCATGAAACAAAGCTGAAGATTGAAGACCTTCTATTTGAAATTGATGGACTTTTTAGTTGTAAAATGGATGCAGTATTAGAGAAAATGAGACACAAGATTAACTGATGGATCTCTGGGTCTCTTGCACCTTTCAATAGAATAATTCTCGTGCCTGCCTTTGATATCTAAAGACAATATTATCCAAATTATTCTTCATCTTTGTATGTTAACAGAGGCAGGCAATGCTATCAGCAGCAACAACAATCCTTTGCTTCTCAGCAGCAATATAAAAGACGTCCCTGTAAATCTAAGAAGAGAGAAAAGAATTCATCCTCTACTACTACTTTACCTTCAGTTAATCCTCAGGTGTGACATGACGTTTGAGAGCAGCAAACCGTCCTTGAATTCTGTTCCCCATATATTTGGAGACTGTTTATACCATTTTTTCCACTCCATGGATCACCACCTTGTAGTGGTGGAGAGGCTTGCGTGTCTCAATGACCCCGAGAGTGATGCTGCCTGGAGTCATGTACTCCCTTAGGGCTACCCATGGCAGAACAGTCAAGGGCGAGGTTCCAGACAAAGTGTGATCCAAGAAGTTCCTAACAGCAGAGCAGATGGAGGATAACTGCACAATGGAGGTGAAACTGTTGTGTAATGTTACAACGGCTGTGAAGATGGATGAAGGCTGCAGCAAATAGATGATCTCCAATCGTCATGGTGCCCATGCCATTGGTTTCAAGTTCTCTATCTGCCAAGGATAGTGTGGTGACTGTTGTGCACCAGTCTCCCCACTTTAAAAGAAGTCCTGCACAGGCATCTTCCAGTTTTTGGGAAAAATAACATTGCACAATCAAAAGTCCAGTGGTGATCGGCGAGTCGTGATGGGAACAGGACAGTGAAATCCAGAAGTTCCTAGTTGCAGACCGACACACAGGCGGTGGGTGTGTGATTCAGTTGTTTTGCTCGAGGATTGAGGTGGGTCGAGCATCTCGGCAGCTGCACTCATGACTGAAACATCTGCCCTCATTGCAATAAAACTTGTGGTTCAAGGATTGGCCTTATTAGCCACCTGAGGACCCATAACTCCCATGGAAGATGATCATACTCGGTAACGAGTGATCGCCCATCATCATTATACCATTTTTACAGCAAGTGGCAAAAGATCACCTTGAACAGATGGGTCTTGGACGGTATAAAAGACAAATATATGTATCCAGTACAAAATAGATTCTTGTAACATAAATGGAAAGGGTGAGAGCTTAAAGGATAAAGTAACAGAAACCATCTTGAGTTGAGGATATATGTTAGGTTTCAGTTTGCACTTTTAATGCTAGAATCCTTCTCTTCCTCACCCACCAAAAACCCCCCAAACAAACCAAAAACAGCCTGGGCAGCCATAAGTCTAACAATTCCTAACTTTCAACTACTTGACTTTGCAGCTTAAATATCTTCCTTTTAATGTTACTCTTTACATGTAATTCCTTTTATTTTATTTTATTTTTTAAAGGAAAGAGGTAAAACAAATAACATTATGTACAATTGTAACCTCTATGATACATCATCTTGGTTTGAATTCTGAACCTTTTAGCACTGACACTTTCAGCCCACTTTTTCCAAGTGGTAGTACTGCTTGCTATATTTCCACAGCTGGAAATATGCAGAGGGTACCTTGAAGAAGAAGGGGAAGTTACTTACAGTAACTGTTTGACAGAGTTGTCTACTACATGCACACACTTACATCTTCCAGGATGTAGAAACACCCATAGCTTTCAGTTTCTGCCATTGTCTAAAGTATGTTTTGCACCTGCAAAAAACAACCCCCTCCCCAACCCCACTTTTAATTAAAATACGCCAGAGAGAGGAGTCCTTTTGGGTCACATCATCCTTTTCTTGACAGTGAACACCAGATGACATTTGTCTCTGATTTTTGTGTTTTTTGAGAAGGAGGCGGAGGTCTTCCATGAGATCAATTATTTTACAGAGGTATTGACACTATTTTGTATCGGTGCTAAATCATCTATTATATTTAAAAGCTTTTAATCTATCCTAAATAAAGACTTCTGTTTAATTGCATTTTATTTTTCAGGGAGAAGTTTGGGGTTGTATAAATTCTTCTTTGCCAGGTAAGAACTATTAGAATATTCTAATTTATATTTTGCCTTTGCTGATAAAAGGCTTAATTCAACAACAAATTGTCTAGTTTCCATATTGTACATGTTTCAAAATAGTTTTGCTTTGATAAGGCTTCCACATAAGCCAGAAATGTTTTTGTTTGCTTGTTTCATTTACCCCAAATTGTGGTGCTTTGACTCTTTGTCAAAATTGGAAAGCGAATACATTTTTTTTTCTTATCCTATTTTCTCATGTAGAAAATACGTTAAATATATAAGTTGTATTACATTTATGTTTACTCAAATATCTCTTATCCATTTCTTGTCTATGTTGAAGAAAAAGGTCAAGGGTTGGGGATTCGTCCTTAAAAGTATTGAAAAGCCTTGAGTCAGCACTCCTTTGCCTTTTTAAAAGATTCTAATGTCCTGTGATTGCCTATTTCCCCCTAAAATACTGTCCCCTTCTAGACCTTAACTTCTAATTTTTTAATTAAAAATGTATACCACTCTTATTCAGTCTAGAATATGGGGGTGGGATTCATGATGTCGTACTGAGATTCAGCAGTAGCTGTTTCATTAAAGATAGTTTGGCGCTCTAAGTCCCATCTGTCTCTCCTAAATTATCTAATTTTGCTCTGCCTTGTCACAGAATAGTCACATTCCTGTTCCTTTTGGACAAAGAAAGTTGGAGTAAAATTAGCATACCGTAGCTGAAAAGGTGGAAAAACAGGAAAAAAAAGACAATTAATTGTTCTTACAGGCTGCTCAACCTGCCACCAGTGAGCCTACCTGCTTTTCTTGTTCTCAGGAGTCAAACTGTCAATTCCAGTAGTTTCATAGGGTCTGAGGAATCTTGTAGGTTCTAGTCCTTGTTTTTCCACTAATTTATTATGTAACCTTGCTTATGCTACTTCGGTCCACATTTTCAATGGTGTTTAAGCTTAATGGTGCTCAGCATTGCAATGCCGGTTTCATTTTCAAAAGTGATTTAGGCACTTAGCCTAATTAGTGCCTCTACCACTTTTGAAAATGAGACTTAAGCTCCTAAATCAGTTAGGTGTGGCAATGCTCAGTGCTGCAATGCCTAAATTCCTTTAAAAATCTGGGTGTTCGTCTGTGTCAGTTTTCCAGTTTGTAAAATGGGGATCTTGTGAGACTATTTTGTAACTAATGCTTGGGAGGCAGTGTTGTCTAGTGTTTAGAACATGAGTAGCTGTCAGGAGATCTGGCTTTAGGCCCAGTACAGCCACTGGCACATTGTAACCCTAGATAAGTAACTTAACTTCTCTGTGCTTCAGTTCATTCCATCTTTGACATGAGGGATAACAACACTCACTTTTGCAAAGTGCCTTGAAATCTTTGAATGAAATAGGAATATTTCGTATTTTCTCCAGAGACTGTGGCTAATGTTTCAACTGGGGATAATATCAAATCTCTCTTTCTAGAAAACCAACTTGTGCAGGGTGGACTGCAGATATTCGTCTCCCTGCTTAAGAGGGCTTGTTTGAATTACAGAATGGTTGAGGGGCAGTGGTCGTCTTGAAAGAAAAGAATGCATACTGTTAGAACACAGGTTTGTAAAGAAAGTGCTGCTGCTGTTTGGAGACTCCTAGGATGGAAACCGGTGCTGAGCAGCTACTCTTTAATTGTTTGCCTTGATTTTCTGAACTAATGTGAGGCCTCTGGGGTGTTTCTGAGGTAGAATTCTAGTCCCCTCTTCTCCTAGGAGCAGAGAAATCTTTCTTTTGAGGCTGAACATATCACAGATGGTCTGTGTCACCGTATAATCTTATCAGGGGAGTGAAGTCTTCTTTCTGTAGTATCCAGAACCTGGTGTCTAGATGGAGGACATCCCTCCACATTAGACAGTTTGGTACCGTTCTCATATGACAGACTTTTTGCAGCTGCTTTTAAGGATGTGCAGGTGACACAGTTACCTTAGAGAGTCCATGATGCGATTTTTTTTTTCTTTTTCCAGTTTTCCCTCCATAACAAGGTGATGGACAAAATAAATATCATAGTAGTTTCTTCCTGTGGTCTGAGAGGGAGGGCCTAGGTTACAGATGTGGTATGCAGTCTATGGTTGCTTTCATTTTCCCCACATATCCTTTCCCAGTAAGGGTAGGTGGAGAATGTCTTTCAGTCTTATCTTAAAATGCTGGCATTGACAGCGTAATTAGAGTAGTTCTTCGAGTGCTTGCTCATATCGATTCCAATTAGGTGTGCGCGCGCCGCGTGCTCGATCGTCGGAGAATTTTTACCCTAGCAACACCCAGTGGGTCAGCTGTGGAGCCCCCTGGAGTGGCACCTTCATGGCACTGGATATATACCCCAGCCGACCCAGCGCCCCCTCAGTTCCTTCTTACCGCTCGTTGGACCTGTGGAGCACGGCATTGCTGTCCTCCACTCTCCCTAGCTTTTACTTCCTGGTTTAGATAATTGTTCTAGTTCTTATAGTTATATAGTTAGTGTAGTACAGTAGTTTGATAGTTGTAGAATTTAGTTTTGTAAGTAAAGTTAGTGGGCGGGAAGGGGTCCCTCCCCCTTCCTCCCTGCGTGCCGCCCGGGCTCATGCCCAAGGCTCTGGGGTTTAAGCCGTGCTCAGTCTGTTCGAAGCCTATGCCAACGGGAGACCCCCACGACTCTTGTTTAAAGTGCCTCGGGGAGTCTCACCAGGCCGAAAACTGTAAGATCTGTAAGGCTTTCAGGCCTCCAACCAAAAAGGAGCGGGACTGTAGATTCAAGCAGCTCCTTATGGAGGCGGCCCTCAGCCCGGATCCTCCTTCGGCACGCCAAGTTCCGGCACCGAGTGCCTCGGTGCGCAGTGCTCCTGTGGCGACTTCGAGTACTGCACCACGGGGAGACTCGGATAGAGACCCACGGCACTGGTCCTCGCTGGCACCGCATCCAGCGGAAGCACCTCGGCGCCATTCCCTGTCCCCAGGACAGAAGAGACCTCGCAAGCCGGAGGGGGCTGCCTCCCAACAACAGGCGCTGGCACCCCCTTTGCCAACCTCGGGCTCGCGTCTGGCACCGGAGTGACCGAGGGTACAGGGGCCAATATTGGCACAGTTGACTCCGGCACTGAGGGAAGAGCCGTTGACTCTGGCATGTACTGGCTCCCTGACCCGCGCCGTGGTTGAGCCCCGACTTCCATTGACGCCAGAGATGTTTGCAACGGCGAAGGACCTCATTGCCCTTACAGAACCAGCACCGGCTCAGGCTATGGCACTGCATCCCACCCGTGCGGTGCAGTCTAGGGGCAAGCCAGCCCTAATACATCCACCATCTCCGAGCATGGACACTCGGCACCGCTCCCAATTTCGGAGCAGGTCCCCACGCCGCTCGCAGTCCTGGCGCCACTCTCTATTACGGCACCGTTCCGCCTCACGGCACTGTTCCAGACCTCGGTACCGTTCGGACTCCCGATGCCACTCCCAGCACCAGTCAGAGTGCTGATCCCATTCTAGAAGCTGCTTCCGGCACTGCTCCCGCAGGCGGTCTTCATCGTGATCCAGGTCTGGATCCCGGTACCGGTAAGACCATCGGCACCGTTCTATATCCCGGTACCACTCTCTGGCACCGTGCCGGCACCGCTCTCCTGTGGCCCAGCACCATTCCCACCAGAGTCGACACAGGCACGCTCTGCACTGCCCTGGCCCTCGCGCTCCGCCTTACGCTCCTCACAGTCGGATGACGCGTCCCGCTTAGCCTATCCCGCACCGGGCCGAGCAGAGGGTAACCTGGGTCAATGGCAGGACGAAGCCCAAGACCCTACCCAGGAGCCTGCACAATGGTCCTTCTGGACCCCCTGGGCGTACCACCAAGCCCAAGGGGTTCCACCCGCAGCCTCCCGCTTGGCCCATTCAGAGCCCCGAGTACCGGAGGCCACCATCAGTCATCCCCCTCCGGGGGGTATGGAGCACCTGTACCCACCCCAATGCAGGCCCCAGGCCCCGACACAGCGGATCAAGGACATCAGGACCCCTCGCAACTGGACCTGCCACAGGATCCATTAGCCCCTGTAGCATCTTCCTCATCTTCTCCAGATGAGGCGGTGGCGGGGACAACGACCTCGGGTCCCCCTCCGATAGACCTATGTGCTCACCAAGACCTTTTACGTAGGGTGGCACGTAATATGGACCTCCAAGCGGAGGAGATAGTGGAGTTGGAGGACCTGGTGGTGGACATCCTTTCAGCTGATGCCCCATCCCGGGTAGTATTGCCCATCATCCGCACTATACAGGCCAACCCCAAGACAATATGGCAGACCCCTGCCTCTATCCCACCTATGGCCAGAGGAGTAGAGAGAAAATACTTCGTTCTCTCTAAAGAGTATGACTACCTGTATACTCACCCTCAGCCGTGTTCACTGGTGGCATCCTCAGTGAATGCAAGGGAACGGCATGGTCAACAGGCTGCAGCACCCAAATCTAAAGTCACCAAGCATTTCAATTTGTTTGGACGCAAAATTTACTCAGTGGGGGGCCTTCAGCTCAGAGTCGCAAACCAACAAGCGCTCTTGAGCCATTATGATTATAACTCGTGGAATTCCATGGGAAAATTTAAGGAGTTGATTCCGCGAGAGTCCAGGGATGAGTTTGGGGCTTTAGTGGAAGAGGGCAAAAAGGTGGCTAGGACCTCCTTGCAGGCCTCCCTTGATGTAGCTGACTCTGCAGCTAGGACCCTGACGTCGGGAATAGCTATGCGACGCATCTCCTGGCTTCAGGTATCTGGCTTACCGCTAGAACTGCAGCAGACCCTGTAGGATCTACCATTTGATGGGCAGGGCCTGTTCTCGGATAAAATGGACTCTAGATTACAGAGCCTAAAAGACTCCAGAACCATCATGCGCTCCTTGGGGATGCATGTCCCGGGTACCCAGTGCAAGCCCTTTAAACCACAGCCTCAAAGGTTCTACCCTTCCCCCCCCCCCCCCCCCGGTCCAAGGCAGGACTTTTACAGAAGATGTGGACGAGGTGGCAGAAAGAGATCCACCGGCCACCAACCCGGTCAGAACCAAGGCCCTCCTAAACCATTGTCGGGGCCTAGGCAAAATTTTTGAAGGTGCGCCCGAGGACGGTGTACCAGTCACCATCCAGGATCCTTTCCCTCCATTTCGAGATCGTCTCTCCCATTTCCACCATGCTCGGTCCCTTATAACTTCAGACCGATGGGTTCTTCGCACGGTGGAAAGGGGATATTCTGTCCAATTTTCTCCCCCCCCCCCCCCATCCTCCCTCCCTGTCCCTCTTCAGGGACCCCTCTCACAAGCAACTCCTTATACAGGAGGTCTTAATGCTCCTGTCCATGGGAGCGATCGAGGAGGTTCCATCAGAACTAAGGGGCAGGGGGGTTCTACTCCCGCTACTTCCTAATCCCCAAGGCAAAAGGGGGGCTTCGACCCGTATTAGATCTGCGCGGACTCAACAAATTCATGGTAAAGTTGAAGTTCCGCATGGTCTCATTGGGGACCATTATCCCTTCCCTGGAGACTGGTACGCCGCCCTCGACATGAAGGACACGTACTTTCACATAGCAATTTACCCTCCGTACAGGCGTTTCCTTCGCTTTGTGGTAAATCATGAACACTAACAATTTGCTGTCCTGCCCTTTGGGCTGTCCACGGCTCCAAGAGTGTTCACCAAATGTATGGCCGTCATGGCAGCCTACCTTTGTCGACAACGGATTCAGGTCTTTCCGTATCTAGACGACTGGCTCATTCAGGGCCACACCAGGGAAGAAGTGCGGTCCCATGTCCGGCTCACCCTAGGCACGTTCCGCAAGCTGGGCATCCTGCTCAACAGTGAAAAGTCAACTCTGGAACCAACCCAGAGAATAGAGTTTATCGGGGCAGTCTTAGACTCCAGACTCGCCCGCGTTCTCCTGCCAGACACTCATTTTCAGGCTATGGCAAACATCATCCGCAGACTTCCCGACTTCCACGATAAAGACTTGCCTCGGCCTTCTGGAGCACATGGTGTCGTGCACTTACGTAACCAGGCATGCCAGGCTTCGGCTCCGCCCGCTTCAGGCCTGGGTATCAACGGTATATTGTCCAAGTTGGGACAGCCTGAACATGGTGGTCATGGTTCCGGAATCGGTCTTGACCTCCCTCAGCTGGTGGCTGAGCCACATGTCGGTGTGCGAAGGGATACCATTTCACACCCCACAACGTTTCTTATACCTTGTCACAGACCCATCATCTCTGGGCTAGGGCGCCTACCTCGGGGAACACCAGACTCAGGGCCTTTGGACCGCATCCGAACTAACTCTGCACATCAATGTACGAGAGCTGATGGCAGTACGCCTAGCGTGTCAGGCGTTTTGCGGTTTCCTACATGGCCATTGTGTGTCAGTCCTCACAGACAACACCACGGCCATGTTCTACATCAACAAGCAAGGGGGAGCCCGGTCATCCCCCCTATGCCAGGAGGCCGTTCGTCAGTGGGAGTTCTGCATAGTCCACTCGATACATCTGGTGGCGTTGTTTCTCCCGGGGGTACAAAACACGCTGGCAGATCTTTCCGGCCTCACGAGTGGTCCATTTGCCCAGACATCATCCACTCCATTTTCCTGAGGTGGGGGTTTCCCCAGGTCGACCTATTCGCCTCCCGCAACAATCGGAAGTGCCAGGTATTCTGTTTTCTCCAGGGACGTTCTCCGGGATCCCTATTGGACGCTTTCCTACTCCCGTGGAAAGACCAGCTATTCTGTGCGTTCCCTCCATTCCCACTAGTCCACAAGGTCTTTCTCAAGTTATGCAGGGACGAGACACGCATGATTCTGGTTGTTCCAGCATGGCCCAGGCAGCACTGGTATACCACACTCCTGAAGCTATCGGTAGAGCCTCCGATCACACTCCTCTTGTGGCCGAACCTGATATCACAAGACCACGGTCACCTCTGTCATCCCAACCTGCAATCCCTCCACCTTACAGCGTGGATGCTGCATGGCTAACTTGATCGGAGTTACTCTGCTCACAATCGGTGCAGCAAGTTCTGTTGGGCAGTAGGAAACCCTCCACTCAGGCCACGTACCTGGCCAAATGGAAGCGATTCTCCTGTCGGTGCGGGCAGCGCGCCACGCCTCCATTACAGGCGTCAATACCTTTCATCCTAGACAGTCTCCTATCCCTGAAGCAGCAGGCCCTGGCGACATCATCTATCAGGGTGCACCTGGCAGCCATCTTGGTGTTCCATCCGGGAGAACGTGCTTCCTCTGTCTTCTCCAACCTGATCGTTGTTAGATTTCTGAAGGGTCTAGATCGTCTCTACCCACACGTACGACAACCGGTTCCAGCATGGGACCTAAACCTGGTCCTTTCTAGACTCACGGGGCCCCCCTTTGAGCCGATGGCCACCTGTTCACTCCTTTATCTATCTTGGAAGACAGCCTTCCTTGTAGCCATCACTTCAGCGAGACGCATATCTGAAATCAGAGCCCTCACGTCTGAACCACCGTATACAGTTTTTCACAAAGACAAAGGTGCAGCTTCGCCCCCACCTTGCCTTCCTTCCCAAGGTGGTATCTACCTTTCATGTTAACCAGGACATTTTCCTCCCAGTCTTTTATCCAAAGCCCCATGCCACGTGGCAGGATTAACACATGCACTCCCTTGACGTTCATACGGCCCTCGCATTCTATATCGAGTGTACGAAGCCGTTTAGGAAAACGACTCAGCTCTTTGTTGCAGTGGCTGACCGGATGAAAGGCCAACCGGTCTCCTCGCAACGCATCTCCTCGTGGATCACGTCTTGTACCCATGCTTGTTACGACTTGGCCGGTGTCCCGACCCTGCGCCTCACAGCTCACTCCACGAGGGCCCAAGCCTTGTCGGCCGCTTTCCTGACTCATGTTCCGATTCAAGAGAGTTGTAGAGCTGCTGTTTGGTCATCTGTACATACCTTTGCAGCTCACTACGCATTAGTTCAGCAGTCTAGAGACGCCGCCGCATTTGGTTCAGTGGTTCTGCACTCAGCGAGGTCTCACTCCGACCCCACCGCCTAGGTAAGGCTTGGGAGTGACCTAATTGGAATCGATACGAGCAAGCACTCGAAGAAGAAAAGACGGTTACTCACCTTTGTAACTGTTGTTCTTCGAGATGTGTTGCTCATATCCATTCCAAACCCGCCCTCCTTCCCCACTGTCGGAGTAGCCGGCAAGAAGGAACTGAGGGGGCGCTGGGTCGGCTGGGGTATATATTCAGTGCCATGAAGGCGCCACCCAGGGGGCTCCACAGCCAACCCACCAGGTGTTGCTAGGGTAAAAATTCTCCGACGATCGTGCACGCAGCGCGCGCGCACACCTAATTGGAATAGATATGAGCAACACATCTCGAAGAACAACAGTTACAAAGGTGAGTAACTCTCTTTTAACCTCATGTAAGTTTCCCCTTCTGGGAGCGGCAGGGAGCCTGCCTTAGCCCCACTGAACCACCAACCGGGAGCCTTCTGAGGTAAGTGCTGCTCGGCGGGAGCCTGCACCCCAACCCTGAGCCCCCTCCCGGAGGCAGCACCCCATGCCCCCTCCTAAACCCCAACACTTTGCCCCAGCCCGGAGCCCCCTCCTGCACCCCAACCCCCTGGCCTAGACTCAGCTTAGAGCCCCCTCCCACACTCCAAACCCCTCGGCCCTAGCCCTGAGCCCTCACCCCCTCACGAACCCCAACCCCCCGCCCCAGCCCGGTGAAAGTGAGTGAGGGTGTGGGAGAATGAGCGACAGAGAGAGGGGAAGATGGAGTGAGTGGGGCGGGGCTTCGGGGAAGGGGCATGGTAGATCCTGGGTCGCACTTAAATTCAGAAAGTGAACTTGTGCGTAAAAAGGTTGGAGACCACTGCTGTTCAGGCTCCTCTTTTATCAAAAGGTTCCTCAGTTCCTAATAAATCTAAATCCCTTTTCCCAACACCATTGTTTCATCCATTCATTAAGACCCTGCACCCCTGCTTGTCTAAATGGCCCTGCACATGGAACTAGAAGCATTTCAAAGAATACTACGATGGAGGTCCTGGACTTTAATCTCTTACCTATCAGCTCTAATTTGGCCTCCAGGAACTCTGTCCTACCTTTCTCTATGTAATTGGTTCCTACATCTACCATGACCACCTGCTCCTCCACAGCACTGTACAAAAGTCTGTCTATATGTCTTCTGAGGCTCACAACCTTCCCACCCAGAAAGCAATTCACCATGCCGTTCTCCCAGTCATCACTAACCCAAGTATCTATATTTCTAATAATCAAATCCCCCGTTACTATTACCTGTCTCTTTCTAGTAACTGGGGTCCCCGCCCTTGGAGGGGTAGCATCAGTGTGAGATGATGATATGACATCATCTGGAAGGATTGTTTCCCTCTGCTCCAGCTTTATGTTCTCCTTCTCTGAGACTTTCATTCTCACCAACAGCACAAAGGTTGTCAGACTGGGAGTGGAACTGCTCTACTGTGTCCCTGGAAGTCTTGTCTCCCTTAGCTCCTCCAGTTCAGTCTCAAGAGCCTGTATTCAGTCTCTGAGGGCCATGAGATGTTTGCGCCGAATGAACACACATGCCATCTGCCTGCAAGGCAGGTAATCATACGTGCTACCTTCAGTGCAATAAACTGGATGGCCCCCAGTTTGCTGCTGGAATGCTGCCTGCATTATTTTTACTCTTCTTTGTTTTTTTGGGGAGGTGATTGGCCTATCTCCCTCTCACACACCCTCTCTAAACTCCTCTGTTTGCTGCTCCTGTTCGCTAGCTCCTCTGATTGTATAGGAGCTGGCTGTTACTCAAACTCTGTATATATATTTTCAAAAGCACCTAAGTCCCATTGACTCTCATCTATATGCTCAATGTTCCTGAGAGCATTCTACATGATCAATTTTCATGAAATCCCTAGGGAAGCCCCTTGAGATAAAATCCTGGATCTGTTACTTCAAGTAACAGTTACTTCACTGCCCCTTGAATCCCTATCTTCATTATCAATGTTTTATCTATCAGAGTAGCCTTTTTAATCGCTATCACTTGTCCAGATGGATTGTCTGAACTAGTTTCATCGTATGTGTAATCAAAATACAGTAATTCCTCCCACTGATAAAAATGGTCCTTTGGTCTTTAGGAAGGTAACTAAAAAGTACAAATGCAAAACAAGATTAAAATCAGGTATTTAAATCAAGGTTTGCTATTTGCACATTTAAATCATTCATTATTAAAATCAGTTATTTAAATTGCTTTGACTTAAATCAATCCACTCTACTTTTTAACTGCCTTTTAACATGTTATAGCAGCTAGAAAGAGAGCCCGCACCATCTAACTAGTCAGCTATCTGTGGACCACTGGTCCAGAGACCATAGTTTAGGAACCATTTATGTAATGTGTGTTCTTTTATACTACACTAATCTCTACTATTTGAGCACCTCACAAAAAAAATTAGAAGTACATGCTCCAGACTGCTGTGAACAGAAGTTACAACTCCATTAATGTATGTTCAGATTGCCTTAGTCACAAAATCAGTTTCTGTGCCATTGTAAGCATAACTCAACAAAACTTTAGATGTGACAGCAGATGTTATACACAAGATCACCTGATGGTTTTGAGATACCCCTGAGAGAGGACCACATGCAATAAAACTTACACCATAGCAAGGCTCTTGTGGCATCTTTAACTTGTCATGTATCTGTAGCTGCTTTGTGTGTTCTACCTTGAACTTTAATACAGTAACTCCTCACTTAAAGTCGTCCTGGTTAACGTTGTTTCGATGTTAAGTTGCTGATCAATTAGGGAACATGCTCGTTTAAAGTTGTGAAATGCTCCCTTCTAAGGTCGTTTGGCAGCCGCCTGTTTTGTCCACTGCTTGCAGGAAGAGCAGCCTGTTGCAGCTAGTTGGTGGGTGGTTGGAACCAGGGTGGACCAGCAGCCCTCCCTATCAGTTCCCCACTCCCCTAAGTTCCCTGTGCAGCAGCTGCCTGCAGTTCAGTTGTGTCCCTCCCCCCATTGCCATGTGCTGCTCCTGCCCTCTGCCTTGGAGCTGCTCCCAGAGACTCCTGCTTGCTGTATGGGAGGAGGGGGGAAGAGGAGAGCTAATATCAGGGTGTCTCCCCCTCCCCCCTGCTTCTGCACCCTGCTTACCCCATCTTCCATGGGGGGGGAAGACACTACGGAGGGAGCTTCTAGGCAGTAGCTGCGGTCTCAGGAGGTCTCAGCAAGCTGATTTAATTAACAGGGCAGGGTACTTAAGCCTGGGGTCAGCTACTTAAAGGGGAAATGCGCATTTTTTTTCTCTCCATACAGGGTGTGTGTCTCTGTCTGCCCTCCCTCCTTTCCTGTTGCCTCCTAGAGTGTGAGAGTTAACCCTTGAGGGCTCAGTCAATTGCTAGTTCATTTAGCAGTGAGGTATTCCCTGGAAAATATCCCACCCTCTAACTCCTCCACCTCAACCAAGCTTCACAATCATCATCACTGTGTACCAGTATTAAATTGTTTGTTTAAAACTTCTACTCTGACTCTGTGTGTATGTGTATGTATATGTGTGTGTGTGTGTGTGTGTATATATATATATATATAGATAGATAGATAGATAGATTAGATATAGTCTTTGGTGAAAAAAATTTCCCTGGAACCTAACCCCCCCCCATTTACATTAATTCTTATGGGGAAATTGGATTAGCTTAACATCGTTTCGCTTAAAGTCGCATTTTTCAGGAACATAACTACAACGTTAAGTGAGGAGTTTCTGTATAGGATTACTTCATTGTTTTACAGTAATGTAATCTATGTGGAACTACACCTGAAACACTCAAACTCCTTCTACTGCAAAATATAGTTGCCTAATTACTCAGTTTTTCATGCCAGTAGTATACCCCTGCAGTTGTAAAAGTGGATTGGTCTTAGTGTTGTCTGTGTGGCATAGCCAGTTAATTGCAACAGAGATTTCAGTCCCCTGGAAGTTTTGTTCTGATTGATCAGTAGAAAGGCTACATTTTAGTCACGGGTATTTTTAGTAAAAGTCATGGACAGGTCATGGGCAGTAAACAAAAATTCACGGCCCATGGCCATGACTTTTACTATATACTCCTGACTAAAATTTGGGGGGGCGGCCCGGGGGACACCATGGGTGCTTGGGGGGGTGGCCCGAGGGGTGCCGCGGGTGCTTGGAAGGAGGGGCGGCCTGAGGGGGCGTCATGAGTGCTCGAGGGGGGGGGGGGGGTGTGGCCCGGGGGGGGCTATGGGGGCTGGGGGGGGGGGGGGGGGGGGCAGGGCGGGGGCGGGCTCCCTACCTGGCTCGTGGGAAGTGGCGGCCTCCCGCTCCTGGCTTTATGTGCTGCTTCCGCTCCACCCCAAGCCCCAGTTCTGTAGCCCCCATTGGCTGGGAACTGCACTGCCCTGCACCCCAGCCCTGAGACCCCCCCAACACCCAAAGTCCTGCTGCTGGGAGGTGGTGGGGCCGAGACTGCCCCAGCAGTGGCCAGTGCACCTGGCTTGGGGGCTGCCTGAGCTGCTCAGACGGCCCCCGGGCCAGGCGCACTGGCTGCTGCAGAAGTCATGGAGGTCACAGAATCCATGACCTCTGTGACAAACATGGAGTCTTAATCATTAGCCATGCATTTTGTCTTACTGTTTAAATCTTATAGATTTCTTTTCTTTATCTCACTTTTTTCAATTGATTATTTTTTAATGAAGTTTTCAGTGAAACTGTCAGTATCATGGATTTATTCTTAAGATGACTGTTTCCATAGCTCCACATTCCTGAAGATTGTTCATGCAAAAGATCCACAGAAACAACTGCTATATAATTATTAAATACTAAAATAGCATGTAGCAGGCAGCTAACCCTGTGATTAACTGTGGATGGGTGTTTACCGCATGTGACTTTCCTATGAACTGGTTGTCTGTCTGAGTAAGAATCCATTTTATTTACTCTTACAATTTTGAATTATGTCACACAATGTATGTCATATTTCCTTGATAAAGTAATTGGTATATATTGGTGAAATGTGTCTTTTTAATAGCTCTAGACATTCAGTACAGACTATTTGAGTGTGGTGGGGGCTTCCATGCAGATGGATCTTAAACAAAGCAATCAACATCCCTACACATCAGTAGTTGGCAGCCTTTCAGAAGTGGTGTGCCAAGTCTTCATTTATTCACTGTAATTTAAGGTTTCGCATGCCAGGAATACATTTTAATGTTTTTAGAAGGTCTCTCTCTCTCTCTGTCATTATTATATAACTAAACTATTGTTGTATGTAAAGCAAATAAGGTTTTTAAAATGTTTAAGAAGCTTCATTTAAAATTAAATTAAAATGCAGATCTTATCAGTTTAATGTGATGCTTTTCCTTGCTGAGTTTTCCAATGTCTGGCACGTATTTAGATACTTTAAGCTGCACACAGGCTTCTGAGTGATCAGTTGTTAACTGGCTCCGAAAGGGACAGAGGACAGATTTCATGTGTGAAAATACCTGTACACACAGGTATGTGGATCCAAATGCTGAAAGCATTGCAAATGCAATTTTATTCAGACAGTTAAATTTCACTGGCATGGACGTCTAGCAGGTCAGAATAGAGGCCGCATGATCTCTCTCGGGAGCTTCAAGTGCACTCCGCAGATCTCCAAACTTTGCCCACAATTCTGAGCTATTTAACTGAATGAGCTGCATTTCGAAATCTTCAACTCCCATCCACTGAAATACAGACAAATCCAAGTTGTTTTCGTTGAACTTTTCAGGTTTAATTAGAAAAGAAAGCATTGGGCCAAATCGCTGGAAATCTTGAAATCTGTCAGAAAATTCTGATTTCAGTTCTTGCATGTACATTCCAATCTCATCAACACCGACAGTGTAATGTGTCAATAGCTCTTTTTTATGTGTTGGAAGTAGCGGAAAGTCAAAGTTTGAATACCCCGAGAAAAAACTGCTAGTTTTACAACAGATACCTTCCAGACTTCATAAAGATCCAGAACCATTTGCCTTGCACTCTGGAGACAGAGGTTGAGTTCGTTTAGGTGAGCGGTGATGTCAGTTAGAAAGATGAGCTTATGCAGCCATTTGTCATTATCCAGTTCGGGGTAGTTTTGTCCTTTTTCTGATTAAAAAGGCCTTGATTGCATCAAAACAGTTTACAAAGCACTCCGAAACCTTGCCATGACATAGCCACCAAATGTTGCTGTGAAGTGAAATGTCGTTATAAGCATTGTCCATCTCTTCTAGCAGTGCTTGAAACTGTCTGTGAGTCAAAGCAGATCGAGCAACAAGGAAATTCACAATTTGTACCACTGTATTCACCACATTATTAAGCTCTGAATTAGAAATTTTAGCACACAGGTTTTCTTGATGGATGATACAGTAAAATTTGACTGTCGGGTGGCCAATTTGATCTTCAAGTAACTTTACAGTTCCCTTCTGCTTTCCGACCATGGCAGGAGCACCATCTGTTGTCACACAAAATATTTTTCTGATGTCAACTCCTTGTTCTTCAAAATGGTTTACAAAACTTTCCACTATATCTTCCCCCTTTGTTGTGCCATGCAGGGGTTTTAGGCAACAAAGTTCCTCTTGGATTTCATCGGAAGCACAATATCTTGCAACAACTGCCAAACGTGGAACATCATTTATATCCACGCTCTCATCAACTGCAACGCTAAACACTGCTGTGTCTTTTAATTCAGTTGTCTGCTTTTTGTTAATGTTTTCTGCCATTTCGCTTACGTGCCTCTCAGCTGTTTTGGCAGAGATAGGCAGTTCTTTTATTCTATATACGATCGCATTTTTATTTGGCAAATCATTGAACGAAACCTCCGATCTTCTGAGAAAAACTTTTTATATATTCCCAACCTGTAAACAGCTTTCCATTTTTTGCAATGCACTGTGCAATCTTGTAACTTCCTTCTGTAGCTTGATTTTTACTTAAGCATTTAAAAACACTGCTTTGCTTCTCATATCCTGTTACTGGCTTTTTGATCGATTCCGTCTTGTCTGCTTCGTCAAGAAAGATTTTCTCATGCTTCGTTTGAAAATGTCATCGAACACTTGATGTGTGACAAACTTTCACAACAGAAAGCACAAACAGCACGGTCCTTCTTTTGAATAAATCCAAATGTGTCTGTCCAAGAAGGCTGAAATGAACGGACATCTAACTTTGCTTTCTTAGGAGCTAACATTTTGTCAAATGTATCTCTCAACTCACAGTGGAAAAAAGAAATCACGACAGACAGCATGCACAACGTCAAACACAGTGCGCTGTTCCCAGTGGCGTGATAGTGATGTAAGCAGCAAATGAGGACTTAAAAATACCCCAGTGGTGCTGGAACAATTTTTAAGGTGGGGATGCTGAGCTGCGTCCCCTCTTGCCCCGTCTGCACCTCTCACTGCCCCAGGCTGGGTCCAGTGGGCCACAGCTGGGGGCGGCTGCAGAGTGCCAGGCCAAGGCCAGGAGCAGAGCCCTGGGCTGGCAGCCAGGACCCCAGGCCAGCAGCGGAACCACCCAGACTGGTGGCCGGGACCCGGGGCCGGCAGTGGGCTGAGTGGGGCCAGTGGATGGAACCCCGGCTGGCAGGGGCCGGTGGATAGAACCCCAGGCCGCCAGCAGGCTGAGCGGGGCCGACGGCCGGGACCCCGGCTGGCAGGGGGCCGACGGCTGGTACCCCAGGCCGGCAGTGGAGCCCCCAGGACTGGCAGCCAGGACCCTGGCTGGCAGGGGGCCGGCGAATGGAACCTCAGGCCGGCAGCAGAGCCCCGAGGCCAGTGGACAGGACCTGGGCAGTGTGAGTGCCACTGAAAATCAGCTCGCGTGCCGCAGGTTGCTGACCCCTGCTATACATGTTATGTGAAAGGGCGAGTGAGGGAACTAAGAGAGGGAGAAAATGAAAAGGCAGCTGAGGGAATGGAGAGGGAAAAGCAACACTTTTTTAAAAAACTGTTAATCTCTCCCCAAAATGCCAAAATGCCTTTTCTGTCATAGTTTGTGGACCTCCAGCCATTTTTAACTCTGTTATAAATTGAAATGGCAGCCAAGACCATAGGAATGGAAGAAGGTTTCCAAGGAATCTTCTAAAAGATATATATGTGCATATTACGGTTTTTTATTAGTCTGTTTTCTGTTCTACCTCTACTAGCAACTTGTTTCCTAGAGGAAGGCTATAATGCATGAATATCCTGAAACTTGTTTTAATTTTTTTCCTAAGAAATTAATGGTAGCAGATTTTAGGACCCTGCATCAGGATCCAGGGCTCATATGATCTGTACTGCTACAGGTCCTCCATCTCCCCTCCACCCAAAAAGCTGCTGCAGCTGAGGCAGTCCTTTGTTATGGTGTTTAGCTTTGTTGGACAAAACCTTGAATGATAAACTGCATGCGGAGAGACGGGGAAGAGATAAATTGTGTAAATTAGAAAAGAGAATTGTTGTATTAAGGTATTTTGTGGGGAAAAGTGGGAGAAGAAAGAAACCGGAAAAAATGGGGTTGGGGAGAAATATAGAGAATATGGCGTGGGAAAAGCAGTTATATAAGGGGTCTGTGGTGGGCAAAAGAAAAATATGAGACTGTTATTGAACATAATTCAGGAAAAGATGCATCAAAATCTATTGCAGAAAAGGAAAAAGAGAGGAGTGAAGCCAGGAAGGGACTGAAGGTTTAACAAAGGCAAGAGAAATTTAATAGGTTACATTCCTTTTAATTTAAATAATTGATTGAAAATATACTATTAAATAAAGTCTACAATAAACGGCACACATCTGATTTCCATAACATGTAGGAGACATGGCATTAAAAGAAAAGAGGAATGTTTATTTTTTAGTTATTTTCCCTCTTAGCTACTTTGGCTTAGTTGTAGAGTTAGTTAGGTATTTTTGTTGTAGCCGCCTGTATTACTATAATATTTGCTGTCATTTTATTTTAAAGGTGTTTTGAAAAAGTCTGATGGTTGGGTTGGCTTAGGTTGCTGTGAACTAGCTATTGTTGTGGAATGTCGACAAGCATGTAAACAGGTGAGGTTTTCTAATTTTCTTCCACGATCAGTATTAAACATAACAGAACACTGCAGTTTGTGAACAGTAATATGGCAAGTTAAATTCATTTATTATATCTACACCTTTACACTTTATTTAATTTTGGGGGAAATATTCTGCAATTACTTTTAGAACTATGAAATAGGTCAAGAAATCATTTTCTGTGTACACCTATGATGCATACCATCATGTTCTTGGTTAACTGAAGCTCTGCCTCTTTTTTTTTTTTTTTTTTTTTTTTTAATTCTCTTTTATTCTTTTTTTTTTTTTTTTTTTTTTAAGCCTAAATTGAACCTCATCAAATCTTTTGCAGTATTTTTTGGGGAGGGAGAGGACCTAAACCAGTTTTAGTTCTCTTCTTGGAAATTAACAGGCCAAAATTTAGATTTATAGCTCTTCAATCTGAAAGTGTTCAGGATAACAATAGGGTGAACTTTGGAGGAAAAAGGGAATGCAGGAAGAAAATATTAGTAAAATATTTTTATTTTATATTTTATAAAATATAAAAATATTTTATAAAAAACCCTAAATATTAGTAAAATAAGTAAAATAAATTAGGAAAGAAAACATTTATATGATCTTGTATCTTTCTAAGTATGTTTTCCTTTTAATTGTGTTGGAAGAGTTGTACTGGATTTGTGGCTGAGGACTTTCAGAGCTGGAATGGGGACTATTAGCAGACCCTGGGGAGAGCATTTCCAGAGAGGTAGTTACCTTGCAGGAGTATGGGTAGTGAGGCATGACTAGGGGTCATGGTTGTGGGGGCAGAGAATGGAGTCTGGTAGTGAACACGCAGGAAGTTTACCAGCTAAGGCAATGGTAAATTGTAGCTTATATCTTTTGTTCTGATGCCCTTCAGGAACCTTCAAGCCACCAGAGCTAAATTGGCTTAAAATGGTGCAAATGTGGTTGCAGAGCAAAACTTAGATGGGTAAAGCCATAACTAGTGTGGATGCATGGTATAATTTGTTCTTAAAGCGATTCAGCATAACTGAGTGAAGCACAGATGATTATAGTATAAACAAGTTCTTTATGATACTGAGAGAGCCTTCTCAGCTTATGATGCTTAATTAATATGATGTTTATATTACATGGTTCTGGAAGCTCCAGGGTCACTTTCCCCACATCCTCCCTAAATAATGTGCTATTTCTATGGGGAGCTGAAAGCAGCTTAAACAGCAAAAGTGTGTGTGACTGCTGGAAACTCTGTATGACAAAGGAATGCAGCATTTTACTTGAGGTCACCAAGCCTCTCAAATCTTTGTGCTTCTGCTTAAGTTCATCCACAATAGCCTTGGATGAATTGACAGTCACATTTGAGACTTCTGGTCAAAAGTCCAATGTGCAGTCAGTTTGAGACAATTCTTCTATCTTGTGAACTTTGAGCAAGACCATAACTTTACAAGTATTTGACATATTGGAGAACAAAACCAGCTTATGTAATGCTTCAAAGCAGTAAATATGGTATGTGTCTATTCTAGGGACTGAAAAGAGTAAGAATGCGTTGTAAGAACTCATTAACATATTACGGAATATAAAACCAGGGACTACATAACTCTTGTTCAGATGTAGTTCAAAGCAAGCACAGATTCGGGCTTTAGGATAAATGATCTTTTGAGGTCCATTGTCATATAGAAATGGCAGTCAATGAATATAGGTGGTCCAATGCTTCTGATTAACTGTCCTTTCTATTTCAGGTCTGGTCTCACTCCTATCCTGACACTTTTTCCTTAGATAAACCCCCTTTATGGTTGCTGGGGTTTGGTAACTCAGTAAAGAGACTCTAATTTGAGTCAGTAACAAACTATATTATCCTGAATGGTGCTTAGAGAGGTCTATAAATCCTCTTTTGGGTGTGTCTCAGAACTAACTCCCTGACTAGGTGTAGTCATGGAAGATCCAATTACACTTTTAAAAAAAAAATTGTATTAAACTGGTGCCGTAACAAATTTCAACGGAGGTAATTTTATTTCTGCCTCCTTTAAGTAAATTAACTGTACAGAAAGAGTAATTGATTGATTTAACCATTTTCTACCCAAAATATCCAATTTTCTTTTTCAAGTACTGTCCCTATGGGCGTTTCACTTCAGGTATGCATGCATCTCTGAAACACTTCATAGGAGATTTCTCACTAGGAGTGCTCATTAGGCCCACGCATGCGCCTTATGCCTCCTTGTGGCAGACACCAAGGCTATATAAGGTGTATGGGCAAACCGCCTCCGTGCCTTCTCTACTGCGTCGGCCCGGGGAAACTAGCATGATCCAATCTAGAGCGTACTCTGCCTTCCTCTTCACTTTTTTTCTGTTAAAGTTAGTTTAGAGGAGTTTAGTGTTTGTACAGTTAATTAGTTTTAGGTGAGAGGACTTTTTTTTTTTTTTATTCCCCCCCGCCCCCCCAGGAGACTTGTCTTCTCTTGGTGGGATATGCCTGATTTGTCAGACTTCAAATATTCCCTCTCCTGCCGGGAGGCTATACTGGTGAGCGACAGACACTTGAAGTGTGTCTGTTGCCTGGGGAGTCCCATATCTCCAAGAAGTGCTCCTTTTGTTTAGCCCTTAAGTCCAGGGCTCGGAAGAACAGGGACATAAAGCTCATGCTATTGGCGATGGTGTGACAGATTTCTGTTACCCATCTGCCTGAGGCGTCAGGTGATCAGGCTGAGGCCGCAGGACCATTAGGGGAGGAGATGACGGAGCACACCAAGTAACTGAGTTTTAAAGCTTTATTGATAAAATAATAAAATAACAGCGGAGAGCGCTGGGGGTTCCCCACGTCACTCAGAGGAAGGAAGAAAGTGTTAGTGCCCCAAGCCCTAACCCACTTTCATACTCACACCCGCACTACCCGAGGCTGGCCAAGCCTGGGCGTAACGTAAGAAGAAGAGGGGGAAGGGTGGACAGGAGTTCTTGTCCTGTGCATGGGTCGTCCAGGGTCCGCTGTTGATCTCTGATTTGCCTCAGCTCCGGGGAGGGTTTTTAAGTCCTGGGGTCTCTTGGGGGTGTCTCCTTCAGGGACCTTTGTTCCCCATGCTCTGTGTACCAGTTCAAACTGGCCTTCCGTGGCTTCCTCAATTTTTCCAAAACACACCGGCTTCAGGGCCATGAGACGGTTATTTTTCCCTCGTTGACCTTGTTGTCTCACTCCTTTTCGCGGCCCCTAAATTTTTTTTCAGCAACTCTCCTTCCTTACAGCGGGGTGGGGTGGGGTGGACTCCCCTCCCCCCCCCCTTTTTCTTGGCAGGTAGCAGAGTGTGTGCAATGGCCTTGGGCTGGAGTTAGCTCCTTATCTTCGGGTTTAGCTGGAACATCAAGTTAACCCGTTTTTTTTCTCCTTTCCTCCCCCTCCGGCCTTTCGCGCCTGTAAAGAAACCTTTCGTTCCGCATTCATAATTTTAACCCTTCCCAAAATGTCTTGCGAATCTTGCAACAGCGTTAGCAACATACAATGCTAATCTGCCTCCCCGGGGGACCCCCTGAGGGAGGGGGCCATTGGGTTGTGACAATGGAACATTCCCTGCAACCTCTCAGCCAGGTCAGGAGACCTCTCCTCCCTCCTTTTGTACATTTGTCTCCAGACAGATACAGTGTCCTGTCAACCTTGGGGCATGCGTCTCCTAAGAAAGGGAAGACTTTAGAACACTCTGGGAATAATCCCCAAAAGAGGAGCATAGACTCCATATCTAAGGAGCCAGCTCCAAAAAAGACCAGGTCCCCGTTGAAGTCCTCAGAGGGTACTGTGGAGGCCAAGGACTCTTTCTCCAGTACTGGCAGGCCTGCGAAGCCCCGAAGCTCCAAGTAGAGGAAACACTGCATGGAGAGGGCGCCTGTACCCTCCACCAGTAAGAAGAAACACACGGTACTATCAAACTCAGCTCTGCCATTGGCACTGAAGCACTCAGCTCAGACATTGGTGCTGTTGTGGGCCTTAACCCAGTCATCGGTACTGATGCAAGGAGCTCAGTGGGGGATGACTGTATAAGCAATACCCTTGATATCAAGCAAGTATCTGCATCTGACAGAGCCTGTGGTACGCTCGTTGTTACTGGTACCGTCGGCTCCATCCATGGTGACCTTGGCTTCAATGTCGGTACCGGTGTCCTTTCTGGTACCACAGGAGTTACAATACTTGAGTGCTCTATCGGTGCTGAATGAGCCAGCATCCCTGTTGCTGTCAGGTACCAGCTCAGGTAGCAGCTCAGGCCACTCTGTGGCACAGGACTCTCCTCCATTCTCACTGGCTACCCCCCACCCCCATTGGAGGACAGGAAGGAAGAAGAGGACTCCCAGTTGGTCTCTTTGATTTCTGTTAGGGGTTCTCCTACATACCCCTTTGAGAATCTGCTCTCATGCAGGAAGGACTTTGTGGCACATCAATCACGGTGGAACCAACCCTATCTGCCACCCTCACAAGGGCCGTATTGGGCCCCCATGGGTCTCCTATCGGCAACAATTCAATAAATCACCAGTACCATCTCTTAGGGAAATTGGGGATCCAAATACTTCCTCTACCCTTCCAAAGCAGGAGGAGACCTTTCAGTGGTGAATTCCTCATCTGCCCTAGCCTCCAACTCCTCAAAGTGCTATTGACATTGTCATCGCTGGATGAGGTGCTCAGGCCTCTCTCTCCTTCCATTGCCAATTACTTCAGACAATTCCAGGACCTCAATAGAATATTGGACACTCTGCACATCCCTCTGGAGGAGGTCAAAGACCAGCAGCACAGGCTGCTTGATATTTTGCAGTCAGCAACACCTTTCAGAGTGGCGCTACCTATTAATGAGGCTTTCCTGGATCTGGCTAAGACTGTATGGCAGATGCCAGCCACTATTCCACCAATGTGCAAAAGGACGGACAAGAAGTATTATTTGCCACTTTAAGGACTTTGACTTTTGTTTTCCCATTCCCCACCTAACGCCCTCAGGATGGATGCTGTGAATAAACGGAGTAGTCAGCATTTTTGGAGGGCTACTCCCTATAATAAGGATCAGAAGCGATTGGACCTCTTTGGGCAAAAGGCTTAGTCCTCTGCAACCTTGCATTTCAAGCTTGTGAACTATCAAGTGATCATTGCCAAATATAACTTTACTAATTACAACATGCTCACAGCCTTTATTGAACATGTGCCGCATGACTGCAAGGAACAATTCCAGTCTGTTGTTGCAGAGGGTCAGCTGTTGGCCAGAACTGCTCTAAGTGTCCTTAGATGCCGTGGATACTGCTGCCATGTCCATCTCTATGGCGATGGTTATGCACAGGGTGTCCTGGCTCCAGCTTTAGGGGGTTCCAAGAGAGGTACAAAACATGGTAGAGGACTTTCCCTTTGATGGTCACAAAACTCTTCTCGAGACCATGAATGACTCTCTGCACATGCTTAAGGACTTCAGGGCTACCCTACATTCCTTGGGAATTTATACACCTCTGAGCAAGAAGTGTTTTAGTAGCTCACAGAATGCCCAGAGATCATGCCCTGCTCAGTTCTCGGGGTACCAAAGACCTGCAGAACCCCCCAGAAAGAGACACAAGTTTCAGAGGAAGAGGGCCACCCATGTGCCCTCTGCAACCACTTAGGCATCCTCTAAACAGCACTTTTGATGGGTTGATTGAAGGTTGGAATCCTCCCATTCCTCTGATTTTACAGTTGTACCCTTTAGCCCACTTCCCTCCTTTTGGGGACGACCTTGTCCATTTCCACCAGGCTTGGGAGTGGATCACCACAGACCAATGGGTCTGGGAGGTCAGAATATCAGGCTACACCATACAGTCATTCTCTTGCTTCCACCCCTTTTCCCCATTCCTCTTCAAGGAACTTTCTCATGGGCTTCTACTAAGGCAAGAAGTGGACTCTCTTCTCTGGATAGGAGCAATAGAGCTGGCCCTTACAGGGGCAGGGGTTTCTACTCAAAATACTTCCTAGTACTGAAAAAGGATGGAGGTTGGAGGCTGATCTTAGATCTAAGATAGCTGAACAAGTTAGACATGCAGTTTATCAAATGAAGGAAGGAAAAGCCCCAGGAAAAGATGGACTGACAACTGAAATAAGAGCTGGAGGCCAAGACCTCTGGGAAACCCTTGCTCAGAGGCTTAGCCATTATTTGGAAATGCAGAAGATGCCATCTAGCTGGAAGGAGTCCAACACCATTTTGCTGTACAAGAAGGGCAATCATGAAGATCTAAAGAACTATCATCCAATAGGCCTGCTCTTACATGTCTACAAAGCTGTTCACCAAAATAACAACAAACTGACTCTCAGAGTCTGGATGAGGAGCAGGCAGGTTTTCGAAGGAATTTCAGCACAATGGATCATATTTTCACTATAAATCAGCTATTGGAATGCTCAAGGGAATACAAATTCCCTTTATGTATTGCCTTCTTCGACTATGAAAAAGCGTTCTACAACGTCAAGATCAATGCAGTGTTGAAAGCTCTTGCAGAGAAGGGCATCAACACAAACTACATCAAACTACTAAAGGAAGCAAATTTCTGACTGCACTATACATATAACTCTGTTTGACACTCCCCTTTACATCCCAGTTAAAAAAGGTGAAACAAGATGACACGGTTTTACCAAAACTCTTCACAGCCTGCCTCAAAATGGTAATGAGGCGGATGAATGGGAAGGGTGGAATCAACATAAATGGAGAGCAGTTAAGCCGCCTTAGATTAGTGGACGATATCGTGTTGATTGCCGAAAATACTATCAAACCACAGAAAATGCTGAAAGAATTCAACACAAAAAGCAGCCAAGTCAGACTGAAAATGAACCGCTCCAAGATGAAATTTTGATTTGATGCCTTGCCAAAGGTTAAATAACAGTCTGGGGAGAACAAATAGAAGAAGTTGAGCAATATGTGTATTTGGGCTAAGAAATTAACATGCGCCACAGTCTTTCCCAAAGAAAGAAAGCAGGTTGGCATGCATTCAGTTCTATCCAGGATGTCCTCCAAGGAAAAATCAACAAGGCAACATGCACCAACCTCTTCAACTCAACAGTACTGCCGGCAACGTTGTACGGCAGTGAAACATGGGCACTGATGAAGATAGAGGGGCAACAACTGTCTGTCACAGAGACGGCGATGGAAAGAAGAATTCTGAGGATTTCAATTCACAACTGAGACCCCAATGAAGTGATCAGACAACAGAGTGGAGTGCAGGACGTCATTGTTGGAAGCAGGTATAGTAAAATGCAATGGGCTGGGCATATAGCAAGGCTCACTGACAATCGATGGATTGCAGCGGTTGCTGCGTGGTATCCACGGGAACTGAAACAACTACTCTGTTGATCTCCAAAGAGATAGGAAGATTTCATCATGAAAAGACATGGCAGCACATGGAGAAGGAAGGCCAGGATAAGAGAAGAATGGAAGATGTGTTGTGATCGGCACAATCTATATGAGGGCTGAATAACTGATCAATCAAGATGATGAAAGACATTTCAACTGGTAGGAACGTCAGGGTGGGGGCATTCCCCATTGGCTCCACTAGGCTGTTTGGGCTTGGCTTCTTTTTGACTGGGTCAGGGGTGGAACGAAATGTTGGACTCTCCCAAATGCCACTAACTTGTGTTGTAACATAAGTGGCTCACAATAAATTGTGTAGATCTGTGATGTCTTCCTCCCCTTTCTTACATGAAGAATTAAGTAACTTAAATGTCAGTTAGCTATTGTTGTGCAGCTTAGTTACTATCTTAATAAAATGAGTTCACAGGTCTAAGAGCTATAGTTCCAGGCTCACTTCACACTCAGGTAGACATCTCTGTGTTTGATTACTTGCTTTTATTTTTTTAATGAATGCTATGATTCTGGAGAGCAATGTAGTAGGTTCGGAGAGGTGTAGGTACAGCGTATTGGCACAAATTGGCTGTTTCTTAGCCCTGCTATGGATAGTTTGAATCCTAAAGATGCTGGCATCCCACTGACCTATTGAACTTTTCTTTGGATCCCTTCCAAGATATTGATGAGCCTTTGATCTGAAGTTACCATATCTAAATGTGCCAATGACAACCCTAGAAGCAATAAGTGGAATTAGTCACAGAATGCTTTTCAGGTTTTTAATAGAAAAAACAGCGCTAAAATGTGTATATAAACATCTACAAAGTCCAGAGTACGTAGTCATTGGTAGTCTTCTGTGAAAGACATGATTGTTCCCAGACTTTTTTTTTTATTATTTTTAAATAAAACACAGAACCACCATTTTATGTGAAATTCTATTTTTGGTCAGTCACATTTTTTTTGTTATGTTTCCTTCTGTTTTCAGAAGTGAAGGAAACATCTCTCTAAGTAGAAAGCAGTGACAAGCTCAAGAGGGATCGTGGCTTGTGCTTCATTTTCAAAGACTTTTTGGGATTTTTAGAGGCTCTGACTGCTGTTTTGCTTCTTTGATCACTGCTTTTTTTCTCTGTTTACTGAACAGTATTGCTTACTATCTGCACCATCATACTGTCTTCTCTATATTTTTTCCATAACCACTTTTCCATTTATTTGTTTGAGAGATGCATTTTCCAGAATATGCATTTAAATTGTAGTGCTCATATTTTATCTAACTGCCAAGTATTTTGAGAAAATATTTGGCTTTGACTCCAGTACTGCTCGCTTTTAAATTCAGATTTTAAGAGCTGAGATTTTGTTGCCAGCATTCAAAAGGAAATTCTGCAAGGAGGCATAAGACCAAGCTCAGCGTTGGTACAAGAGAGCACAGCTTCTGTTGACTCCTACAGGATTTTCTGTTGCCTAAGTAAAAGGTCAGGCCAGTAGTAGTACAAAGACTGTAATCACAAGGGCTAATAGCAAAATAAGTGTATTCTTGAATCTTGCAACATAGACTCTCATTTCACAGTCCTTTCCATACTGTATTTCAAAGAATATTATCACAAATGTAGAAGTCCTTCCTTTGCTTTAAATTACTAGGGAAAGCAACTGAAGCAAAGATTGTTGAGATTTCAAGATTGATACTTGAAATGTTTATCATTACTGATACAGCAGGAATAGGTATGTGAGATGCTTTGCAGAACAAGTAAAATACAAGGGCACTATCTTCAGGAGATTAGTTTATCAGTGATATCAAGAGTCTTTTGTAGAAAAAGGGATGTAGTGGTATGATTGGTGGGGAAAGAGGAAAGTGGTATTAAGAATTTGTTTTTAGTGCACGCATGTTGGTCTGTATGGGCTTTTCCCTTTGCTAAAAATTGTGGTTTATCATTTTTAGAACTAATAGGAAAAAACCACTTTTGAAATAAATGCAAATTCTGATGCTTCTCGTGGTATTTTTGTTTTTCTAACCAATTTGGTGGATAAATACATGGTTTGATTTGAATAAAATGTGAAAGTTGCCCCTCACGTTGTCCCAGAACCATAAAACCTTTAATGATTCTTTTTCTCTAGCAGAAACTGTGCAAGTGAGTAAAGTTCAGTTTATCTAAATATACTTTTACTATATTTTGTTCTTTGCTGCATGATTTCATTATTGATTAATTTGTGCTATACGTTAATAAAGAAATCTAATTATCTTTCAGGCTTCTTCAAAAAATGACATTTTGAAAGTTTGCAGAAAAGAATATGAGGTATACATATTTTAAATTACAAAATTAAAGTGTTCTGTCTGATTATATTTTGTAGAATGTATACAACATGTGTTTTCTACAAGAACTTGTCTTCACTTTTATTCCAAAATGTACTATTTGCCACTTACAAATACAACAGAGATTTTATTTTATTTTTACAAACACCACAGAGTTATTGCTCAAGTTTGTAAAAATACATTACTAATTTTTATGGCTCAAAAGAAAACACTTTTCTTAGCAAAAACGAAGATTCTAAAATAATTCTATAATTCTAATTGCATATGAGGTTTTTTCTTCAGAGTAAATGAGCATTTCTTTTATAAGAAATATTTTAACTTCAAAATATAGGCTTTTATTTAAAAAAGGAGATTATAGCAAAAGATACCTTTTAGAGGTGTTTATATATAATATGAAGTTTTTCAGTGATTTAAGTAACTTCAGTGCTACTGTAGACATCAGCAATCATCTTAAAGCCTTTTTAATGTTAAAAGTTCTGTCCTTAAGGTAAGAAACGATACTTTCAGAATTTCTCTTTAGTATTCACGCCTTTCAACACCTGAAAATTTGAGAAAGCTATTACTTACCTCTCCTGTTTGGAAGAAAAGTGATCATGCTAGGATTATCTTTCTTTCTTTTCACTCTGGTTTCCAAATTAAAATCCAAGTCCACGTCCACTTCCCCACCCCCAAATTATACAGTCCTACATAAATTAGGTTAATATAGTAACCTTTCGTAATCAACAGTGCATAATCTTGTACAATTCTCTTTTCTTTGTTTCTTTTCTAATTAGGGAATAAATGTAATGCTTTGCCCAATCTGCAGAAGACCTTATTAAATTAAACACAACTTTGCTTCATTTCTTTTGTCAAAGAGATGTTAGGAAAAAAAAAATCTTTTTCTCCAGTTCTTTCCTACTGGAATTATCATAGTTTGAATTCTCTTGAACAAGAACCTTTATTTTAAGCATCTTTTTCTCCTCTACTGCTGTTTTATACTATGCTCTTCCCATCTGCAACCTTTTCCTCTGTTATGCTGGTGTGTTTCCTTTTCTTTTCTGGATTTCTGCATTGCTGTTGGAGGTTGGCCAATATGTGTTGATGGAGAACGGGAGAGGAAATTTAAAAGGTAAGAGAGGCTTAAAAATGACAAAATGGTGACAGAACACCCTCTTCGTTACTGAGAATGTTTACTTTGCCCATTTCTTCTTTTTTGCACTGTTTTTGGCTGGAATTGTACAAAATGGTTTCTCCATTTTATCCTAGATTGATCTCTCTTCAGTTGGACAGAAAATATTCTTTTTGATTATTTGCACAACTTCTAACTGAACAACTTATAAATAAAGAGGAGAGAAAGGACAAGTTCTTAAATGTTGAAAGGGGAGATCAATTGGATAGGGTGGAAAAAGAGCAAATATGCCTAAGTTAAATAATAGGTGGTAGAAATAATGGGCTAGTGATAATATATTGTGGATTGAATGAAGAATCTGGCATGATGGATCTTCAGTAATTATTGATTGTCATCTTTTGTTGGACAACCTGTAATGATTAATTTATATCTAAAGTCAGACCTACTCGTACTAATGGGTTATATTTTATTTATTTATTTTATTTATTTCTATATTGTGAAAATTGCTTCCTTCGTTGTACCAAATACAAGGAAGCTTTGCCAAAGGTAAGGGTGAGATGTTCCACAAACTATTTGATCTTCTGAAAGTAGGTGTACTGTCTCCTATAGTTTGGAGGCATTTCCCTCGTATTGGTTTTGGATATGAAATCAGACAGAAGAGCAACAGAATAGTTGATAAGAGTGGCTGGTCAAAAGTCAAATCATTGTGAGATCTGGAACAGAATCTATATGGCATATAATGAGTGTGTGAGGCTTGGCATGTATCAGTACATCTGAGTCTGTTTTATACATGTGATATGTTGATGGTATTTCTTTAATGCAAAGATAAATTAGAATTAATTTTCTAGCACTGACTTTCTACTTAATCTCTCCTGTTCTCAGCTTCCTTTCTTGTGGTGTGTTCTCTCTCACACTCACACAATGTACTTAAGTACAAATCATATAAAAGCTAGGTAACTTAAATAAAAGAGCCTGAAATGTAATTAATTCCTTCTTTTCAAATTTTCATAGCTTATTACATAATACTGGTATATATGGATCTGCCCGAGAACTTTCAAAAGATGCCTCTTAGATACAGTCAGATGAGCTGCACTAGTATTTTTTAGCAATCAGCAGAGGCTTGGGGCTAAGGGAACAACTGCATCTGAGTTTCCTTTCAGCCTCCCACCAGCCCAATAAGTGTGAAGAGTGAGGTAAGACCACAAAGATGGAGCATAATGTGTAGGGAGGAAATAGGAGGGGGGCACATGAAACGAGGTTGCCAAAGAGGCCATTTTCTACAAGTTGGTGTCATAATAGATTCACTTTGTCACCAAAGTGACAATTTTCTCAGAGCTTATTGAAGACACTTTTCCCTCAGTAAATGTTGCTGGATCAGAGTCACTTTAAATGTGTGTGAATCATATGTAAGTCTTGGTTGGTATATTTGCATCCCAGTTGTGGATTTTGTAATTGTGGGTTTATAAACAAGTTTTGTTGACTGCTTTGAAAATGTAAAGCACCTATTCTTTAGCTACTAAATATTTATTATTGTGTTCAAGTAACATATCAATACATTTTTAAAAGTTTAACAATGCTATCCAAATATTTATAAAATGCAGCTGAAGTACACTTTCTTTCATTGGGGGGTTTTTTCAACTCTTTTTTTTTTTTTTGTCCTTTTTCTCTGCTCCTTTTCAGCTGCTGCTGCTTGTCTTCCTTTCATCCTCTTTCTACCTATGTATATCTCTTCTTTTTCCTTCTTCACTTCTTCCAGCTCTCTACTATCCTGTTCATCTCCTTCCAAAAAGGTAGGTAAAAGACAAGTAAGGGATGGAGGGCAGGGGAGGGGAACTGCATGTGAGTTTTTATTAAGATGTGTGTAGAGTTGAGGTTTACTATGTTGAGAATATGACAAAGTAGGATATAATGCCTGAAATAATAGGCTGGGAGGGCATAATTGCCTACTTGAGGTCACTTTTTGTGTTGAAGGAGCAGTACTGTAACTTTCCTTTATACTCTACAAATGTCAGTCCTACACACTGCAGACTGTGCTTTTCCCTACACATTAAGAACTCCATTTTGTTCTTTTTCCCCCCTGCTAAATGCAGTGCACTTTTCGTAAGTCTTGGCTGAAGTTTCTCTTAATTTAGTTCACTGTGTCTTGTAGACATCTACCAATAATAATATAACTCTGGTAGCAATAGCAGCAGCCATCTTTGATAAATGTAAGTGGAAATGTTCCTTAGTTTTTAGTTTCTGTTCCTTGCATTCACTGTAAAAATTATTTTTTAAACAGAACAATATTGGGCACTCCTCCTGGTGCTCCTGGGACAGTTAAAAGGTATTTTTATTTCCTTTAATTTTTGCAACATTTTATTTCTTTTTGTGTAGCTTTTTCATGTTTCCTACATTAAATAAAACATTTTAAAAAGCACCGCAAGAGCATGTGCTTCAAATGCTGTGCTCTGTATGGGGAAAAATATCATGTCTCAAACATACCTTTTTACACTCAGTGAATAGCAGCTTCGAAGTTACTGTACTGGTACTTTTTGTTCTAGATCATAGGATAATAGAATCCTGCTCTAGTCAATGACTGAGAAATCAATGAATATTGCTGATAATATCCTGTAAAGAATGCAGCCTGAAACTTTTGGTTCTCATCTGATCTCCTCTGCATGCTCTCGCTCTTGAGATGTTCATGTCCTCCCTACTGTGAGCATGGAATCATCTAAAAGCGGCAATCATTGGGTCTATGCACATGCCTTCTGTATCTAAATGTTCAGTGTAAGGGCACATATGTCACTATGTCCCCAAATGTCCTCAGTTCCTCTGTCACCATCATAGACTTCGTAAATATCATCATTCTCAACAGAACATTGGCTCAAATTTTATTGTTTTCACTGCAAATTTTATTTGTCAGAGTAGTGTATTTATTAGATCTAGGATTGTTGAGCAAAAAAAAGGTGTTCATTAGAATTATTAACAGCTTATACCATTGCAAGGTGCCATTTGGTACTGGTATCCTCCTCAGCTCCATACTGGGTCTGAGTTACCAGGACTCTAACCAGCCCAATTTGCTTGTCAATTTGATTGCTTGTGGTTCTGACTTCAAGTCATGGCTAATTCTGTTAGCCTTAATATATGAATAAATTGACTGACTGTGGGTCCTGACCCTGGAAAACTCATCTCGTCTCAAAGGGGCTAACATGGTCAAGCCTGAAAGAAAGTGTGGGCCTTCCTGTAATTTAAAAATTACCCTTTACAGACCAGCAACCTTGTTGCTTAAAGCCAGATGCAATCACTGAAGTGTAATGGTTAGTTTCTGCCAGTTTTGCTCCTTTGGCCAAATGTAAAAAGGAGTGTTGGCTTAGGCTGTTTCTCATGGAGGTGGTGCTAAAGCATGGCTGGCTGGTATAGTGAATCCATCTTTTGGATTCAAGTCTTGGTCAGTTTGATGTGCCCCAAGAAATCAGCCTGATCTCATGATTTTTTTAACCCAAGGTGTTCTGTGTCCTAGGGCTTGGTCCACACATTTACTTTTTGCATACTGGAGCATTAGGAACAGTGTCAGAAGTTTTAAAAATAGAGATATCAGTCAAACCATTTCTCTTGGACACCTCACTTGGACTTCCATCTACAAATCCAATAGGTCCAGGGACAGTATATCATTGGATCTGAAGGCTGCAGCTGAGGGTGACTCCCTAATCCTGTGCTAGAGGATCAAACAGTTGCTGTTTCGTTGGCCTTCCTAGTTCTGACTAGTCCCCAGTATTGGCACAGTTGCGTCTTTGGTTTGAGGAGCAACCTTCACTACCACCTCTTAAGAGACAGTGATGCATCTCTTCTGACTCCAGGTAATCCGGTTTCCTCAATCATTGCACTTCATTCTTCTTCTTCTATAGGGAGGATGTTACTCCCATTTCAGAGGGTTTGGATTTGAGAGCTTTTCTGAGTTGTCTTCTGCTTCATCTGGAATGGAATCTGATCAGAGAATCCCCAGAGTGAAGATCATAGAGAGATGTTAGATCTTTTTTCTTTTGTTGGTTCCAGATCTTCTTTCCATTCTGAAGTTTCTTTATGAATTCCTCTGTGGGCTTTGCTTATACCCTAAGCCCAGGTGGCTTTTGGCCAAATGGGTAAAGTGACCAATATGCCAATGGCTTCCTTGCTTTCCTGTGCCCCAAAAAGGCCCTCAGAGAAATATGATCCCCTTTGCTCCCAGCAGGGAAATACAGAATTTGTCCCTGTCTCACAAGCAAAGAGTCGCCGCCACCACTTCTAGCTGGTGTGTTTAGCATATACTGTCGAAGACTGCTATTAACGGTAGCGAAGAGCAGTTGTATGATGAGCCTTCAGAGTTTCCTGAAGCTGTCCAAACAATTTCTACATTTACTGGTGGTAGTATCATTGTAGCTTCAGTATCATACTCAGATTAGCAACAATTCAAAGAGCTTTTGGGTCCTCTAAATCTAGAACTTTCATTAGTAGAGGAAAAGGCTCATAAATTGTTTGACATACCCCTAAAACATGCGACTGTTCTTGGCTTTTGAATGTTCATAGGAACCAGATTGAACATAAATGTATTGAAGCTAAGTGGTCAGTATGCTTATCTCTGAGATCCTTTGTTTCTAGAAGTGGGTGAATGATGTTTTAATTCACTGGCTGTTGAAGCAGGGACATGAAGGTGAATCTTCTAACCACCAGGCTATAGAGTTATTCTCTCGGTCTCAGGTCCAATGACTGTATTAAATACTTGAATAAAGTGGAACTGCCTCAACAGGAGAGATTGAGATAGAGCTTCCCCAGAGTATCCCATAGCACAATGATTGGGGCACTCTTCTGTGAAGTGGGAGACAGCCCTGTTTAAATCCCTTCTCCACATCAGGCAGAGTGGGGAATTGAATCAGGGTCTCCCACATCCCATGGGAATAGCCTAACCCTTAGGCAAGTGATTAGGGTTCTCCCATGGGATGTGGGAGACCCAGGTTCAATTCCCCACTCTGCCTGATATGAAAAAGGGACAAGGTAGAGGAAAAGGAGCTTGCATCCAATTGTGATGATGGGAGACTATGAATCTGAGTGTGAAGGATAAAACGTGTTTTTCCAGCTGCCTTTCATCTTGTGGAGAATCATGATTTATTTGCAGATGACTTGAGACATGGCAAGAAGATCAGTAAAGGAAGGAATCTGTAGCCAAAACTGTCCCCCCAAAATGGTGATACCATAATTTCCACAGAGACAATTCTATTCTCTGTCCCATTCAAGAGTGGAAAATCATCCACTCAGTGACAGATACTTTTCTGTTAGTTTAGAGCACTTCCTTCAGGCTTTTCATTCTCTGTGTCGTCTTCATAATGTAATCAAGAAGGTGAGACACATGGTATATGTAAATCTTATATTTCTGAGGTAAGCTACCAATTTTCATGTTCTGCTTTTCTAGCCGTGTCAATGGAACCACAGTTCACTCTGCCTATTTTATTTGGCTCTTTTTTCAGATTAAGGATCAGATCCTTAATTAAAACCCTATCCACCGACCCCACTCCTCCTGCCAAAAACAGCATGGTTAATTTAAACAATAAATGATTACCAGAAGTGGAAAAAGTACTATTCAAATTTCTGTAAAAGCTCTAGAAGAGACCTGTTCCTTGAAATGGAGACTATCTTTGGTGCAAGTTTAAAACAATTAAAGCCTTCTGTCTACCTTGCATCTTAATATTTTGATACGAAAGGTGACCTGGTTAGTTTTAGTAAGCCTGGGCAGGCTTTGGCCACTATCAAGACACATTTACTAGTTTGTGTTGTCATCACTTAACTTTTTAGGGCTCTTTGTCTTCATTCTTTTTTCCATTAAAAGACAGGTGTTGTAAAGAACCTGTGGGGTTGGAAACAAGCCTCCCTTTTATCCTGTCAGAATTGAAGAGCAGGTTGTTTGGGTTCTCTATACAGTCTATTTCTGAAAATATTTTTTATTGTTATTTTACATCATCTAGGAAAGTGAATAAGCTCTAGGCTTTAGTGGCTGATCCTCTTTTTCCTGTACTCCATAAGGTTTAAGTGGTCTTACACCCACATCTGAAATTCTTGGTGAAGATAGTCACTAAACCCAGTACATTTACCTCCTAGCTTTCTTCTTCAACCTCACAACTTACCAACTAATTTAGAGATTGAGAAGGCTTTGGTTAGTAATTTGATAGAATGAAACCCTATTACAAGTTTTCTAGAGTATTTGTAGTTGGGTATATGCCTAAATGGAAATTATTTAAATTGGTTAGTCTCTACCTTCAAACTGGTTATGTCCTAACCGGTGTTTGCACAGTAAGAGCTCATTTCACCAGCTAACTATGTCCACATATGGTAAACATAATACAGATGCCATGATGGTCAGTGGGGGATCTAATGCAGGACTGTTAAGCACCAAACACCACATGCACTTCCCATTTGCACTGTAAGAGTAATTCCATTAGCTGTCATTCTTCATTCAAGATGCAGGTTACTCAACAATTAAAAAAAAATTGTATTCAGCACTGCAAATGCAGATGCTTCTCTTCTGATACTGAAGGTTCCTTATGTAGACAGTGTGTTTGACTCCCTAATTAGGCCATTGCCTGCAGCTGATGAGCTCCAAAAAGAGCAAAACCAGTAGGTCCTGCAGTACTGGACAAAAGAACTTCAAAGATCTTCTGATACCACAGAGAAATCTGAAAAATATCTCTGCAGAATAAACTCTGCCTTTTCCATTATTTGTTTAACTAGCTGTTATTATTTGAGACATTTTTTGTTACTAATTTAGCCTAACTAGTATAAAGTGGCATGTATGACAAATCTTATTCCTCCCTGGAAGTCATTATGCTATACTGGTGATATCATAATTGTTTGTGGAAAATACTGTATTACAAATTCAGGATTGCAACTTCACATACAGAAGAAGCGGTCAGAATAGATTCCTTTAAAACAGAGATCAGACTTCTGTGATAATGTTGTTATAAATGTATATTTTGCAATCTTTGATCATTTAATGTAAAATGAGTATTTTGAAAATGGAGCACCATATGTGCTTTTCTTTCTCTATAAAATTGTTTTTAGCCTCATTTTCCTATTTGACAAGTGATTTTGCTCTTCATATTCCTTTTTCTGCTCACTTTTTTTGTCTTCTTCTTTCCCTTCCTCCTCCCCCCCTCAATATCTCTGTTTTGTCCTTTCCTTCACCTTCTCTTTTGCCTTCTTATCAGCTTTCTTCTCTCACAGTGCATTGTTACAAACTAATTATGGTAAATGTAGATTCAGGAAGATGGTTGTGATGGCAGCTTTTTTATCACTTGATAATTTACTTGTGACTATGCCTCTAGTTATAAAATCATGGTTAATAGCCCTTTTAAGACAAACTACAATTAAAGACATGGTCAGCTTAATTTACAAAGAACACAGTTCAATATATGACCATATAGCAGTTTTTAGAATCATAGCAATGTTAGGGCTGGAAGAGACCTAATGATGTCATCTAGTCAAATCCACAGCACTGAGACAGGATTAAGACTACCTAGACCATCTCTGATAGGTGTTTGTCTAACCTGTTATTAAAAACCTCCAGTAACGTGGATTCCACAATCTCCCTAGATAACCTGTTCCAGTGCTTAATTATCCTTATAGCTACACAGTTTTTCCTACTATTTAACCTAAATCTCCCTAGCTGCAAACTAATTTGATTACCTCTTATCCTACCCTGGGTGTACATTGAGAACAATTGATCACTGTCCTCTTTACATATTTGAAGACTGGTATCATGTTCTACCCTCAGCCTGGTTTTCTCTAAAATGCCATCCTAACCATGTTTGTATAGCTGCATCCTACCATGTTGCCTAACTGTATCAGTGCCTTCTGGGAAACTGGCTAATCCTCAGCAGCAGAGAGCTGCACCATGTGGGTAATGCACTCTGAGATGCTCTACTATCCAGAAAGTGTAAAGGAAGGAGGACACAGACACGGTTAAGGGGTCCCGTCCGTCTTGCAAAATGGGGGAAAAAAAAGTGTGCTGAACCAATTTCATGAAGATAACCATATCCCAGTGCAGGTCTCCTGCTGAGGAGAAATGCTGGTAGCTGTCATGGTTATTCAGAAAAAAATTGGTCGCATTCTGTGTGATCAGAAGGCACAGTCTAAGCAAACCATCCCATTAACTGAGTACAAATGGTTAAATGTTACTTTGTGGGCCAGGCCTAAAAGTTGTAAAGATCCTATTCTCTACAATTTTTAAATGAGTTTGCAACTAGACATGGTTTGTGTCCACACACAACATAGTCAATATTCAGTTAGTAACTATGGCTGCTAATAATGTTGCATCCTTGCCAGCAGCCTACTTTGTCACATGGTTGTCTTACTGTAATCCATTTGTAACACGGTTGCTTTATTATATGGACAGAATCTGCTAACCGTGCGTAAGTGACTGGTTTGTTGATCCTTCTGCCCTCTAGCTCCCTGTGCAACCAGACATCACAGAGTTTACTACCTTTGTGTATATTTTCTGGGCACGCTCCCCTTTAGGTAGTACTGAATAGCTGCCCAGATTTTCCCAGTATACATTGATACAAACATGATCAGGCAGCTTATTTGGTGTAGATGCAAAAACATAGCTGACAGATGGTTGTGTTGTAGAAAAAAAGCCGACGTGTGGATATAATTAAAACGTTTATTGTAATCAGTTCAGATGATTATGACAAAATGGTTACAAAACATAATTATACTTATAGAATGGATGTGCACTAATACAATGGCTTAAATTTTCAAAAATGACTGGTGATTTTGGGTGCCCAGTTTGAAACATGTTAGAACAGGGGTAGGCAACCTTTCAGAAGTGGTGTGCCGAGTCTTCATTTATTCACTTTAATTTAAGGTTTCATAGACTCATAGACTTTAAGGTCAGAAGGGACCAATATGGTCATCTAGTCTGACCCCCCGCATGATGCAGGCCACAAAAGCTGACCCCCCCACTTTCCCTTAACTCTGCTGTTGAAGTCTCCAGATCGTGATCTAAAGACTTCAAGTCGCAGAGAATTTTCCAGCTTGCGACCCCTGCCCTATGCTGCGGAGGAAGGCGAAAAACCTCCAGGGCCACTGCCAATCTACCCTGGAGGAAAATTCCTTCCCGACCCCAAATATGGCGATCAGCAGAACCCCGAGCATACAGGCAAGATTCTCTAGCCAGACCCTCATTTTACCAGCGATGGCCGTTATTGCCTAATTGATTAGAATCCCGTAATCCCATCAAACCATTCCCTCCATAAACTTATCTAGCCTAATCTTGAAGCCAGAGAGGTCTTTCGCCCCCACCGTTTCCCTCGGAAGTCTGTTCCAAAATTTCACCCCTCTGACGGTTAGAAACCTTCGTCTAATTTCAAGCCTAAATTTCCCCACGGCCAGTTTATATCCATTCGTTCTCGTGTCCACATTAGCACTGAGCTGAAATAATTCCTCTCCCTCCCTGGTATTTATCCCTTTGATATATTTAAAGAGAGCAATCATATCCCCCCTCAGCCTTCTTTTGGTTAGGCTAAACAAATCAAGCTCCTCGAGTCTCCTTTCATAGGAAAGGTTTTCCATTCCTCGGATCATCCTAGTTGCCCTTCTCTGTACCCGTTCCAGTTTCAGTTCATCCCTTTTAAACATAGGAGACCAGAACTGCACACAGTACTCCAAGTGAGGTCTCACCAGCGCCTTGTATAACGGAAGCAGCACCTCCCTGTCCCTACTAGAAATACCTCGCCTTATGCATCCCAAGATCGCATTAGCTTTTTTCACAGCCACGTCGCATTGCCGACTCATAGTCATCCTGCGATCAACCAGGACTCCGAGGTCCTTCTCCTCCTCAGTCACTTCTAACCTATGCGTCCCTAGCTTATAACTGAAATTCTTATTAGTCATCCCTAAATGCATCACCTTACACTTCTCACTATTAAATCTCATCCTATTACTAATACTCCAATTTACAAGGTCATCCAAGTCTCCCTGCAGAATATCCCGATCCTTCTCCGAGTTGGCAATGCCTCCCAACTTTGTGTCATCCGCAAACTTTATCAGCCCACTCCTACATTTGGTTCCGAGGTCAGTAACGAATAGATTAAATAAAATCGGACCCAGAACCGAACCTTGAGGAACCCCACTGGTGACCTCCCTCCAATCTGACAGTTCACCTTTCAGTACTACCCGCTGCAGTCTCCCCTTTAACCAGTTCCTTATCCACCTCTGGATTTTCCTATCGATCCCCATCTTATCCAATTTAACCAATAATTCCTCATGCGGAACCGTATCAAACGCTTTACTAAAATCGAGGTATATTAGATCCACCGCATTTCCTTTATCTAGAAGGTCTGTTACTTTCTCAAAGAAGGAGATCAGGTTGGTTTGGCACGACCTGCCTTTTGTAAACCCATGTTGTAATTTGTCCCAATTGCCATTCACCTCAAGGTCCTTAACTACTTTCTCCTTCAAAATTTTTTCCAAGACCTTACATACTACAGAAGTTAAACTAACAGGCCTGTAGTTACCCGGGTCACTTTTTTTCCCCTTCTTGAAAATAGGAACCACATTAGCTATTCTCCAGTCCAACGGTACCACCCCCGAGTTTACAGATTCATTAAAAATTGTCGCCAAGGGGCTCGCAATTTCTCGCGCCAGTTCCTTCAATATTCTAGGATGAAGATCATCCGGTCCGCCCGATTTAGTCCCGTTTAGCTGGTCAAGTTTGGCCTCCACCTCTGATACTGTAATGTCTATCCCCCCTCCTCTATTCCCCTCTGTCCTACTCCCTCTATTCCTAAACCCTTCATTAGCCTTATTAAAGACCGAAGCAAAATATTCATTTAGATATTGTGCCATGCCTAGATTATTCTTAATTTCCACTCCATCCACATTCTTCAGCGGTCCCACTTCCTCTTTCTTTGTTTTCTTCCTATTTATATGGCTATAAAACCTCTTACTGTTGGATTTAATTCCCCTTGCAAGGTCCAACTCTACACGGCTTTTGGCCTTTCTCACCGCATCCCTACATGCTCTAAACTCACTAAGGTAGGTTTCCTTGCTGATCCCTCCCTTCTTCCATTCTCTGTATGCTTTATGTTTTTTCTTAATTGCCCCTTTGAGACTCCCGCTCATCCAGCTAGGTCTAAATCTCCTGCCCACTAATCGTTTTCCCTTTCTCGGGATACAGGCCTCAGACATCTCATGCAACTTCTGCTTGAAATAATCCCAGGCTTCATCTGCCTTTAGATCCCTAAGTATGTTAGCCCAATCCACTTCCCTAAGTAGTTGCCTTAATTTATTAAAGTTGGCCTTTTTGAAATTGTACACCTTAGTTACAGTATCATTTCTGTTAATCCTTCCATTTAGTTTAAACTGAATTAGCTCATGGTCACTCGAGCCAAGGTTGTCCCCTACAACCATTTCTTCAACGAGGTCCTCACTACTCACCAGCACTAAATCTAAAATGGCATCCCCCCTCGTCGGTTCAGTTACTACTTGATGAAGGAATTCATCTGCTAGCACGTCTAAGAACATCTGAGCCCTATTATTGTTACTAGCATTTGTTACCCAATCTATATCTGGGAAGTTAAAGTCCCCCATGATGACACAGTTCTTATCAGTTTTTACTTCCCTAAAAACATTAAGTAGTTCTCTGTCTGCCTCCAGGCTAGATCCCGGCGGTCTATAGCACACCCCAAGCACTATCTCGGGGGAGGCTCTAGTAGTTCTTTTATGCAGTGTAATTATTGCCCATACAGACTCCGTCTTATCCATTCCATCACATATTATTTCTTTACATTTTAGCTCATTATTGACATATAACGCCACTCCCCCACCTTTACCTTTTTTCGTGCCGGTAATACATTTTAATGTTTTTTAGAAGGTGTCTCTCTATAAGTCTATATTATATAACTCAACTATTGTTGTATGTAAAGTAAACAAGGTTTTCAAAATGTTTAAGAAGCTTCATTTAAAATTAAATTAAAATGCTGATCTTACGCCGCCAGCCTGCTCAGCCCGCTGCCAGCCTGGGGTTCTGTTCACCTAGGCCGGCAGCGGGCTGAGCGGGGCCTGCGGCCGGGATGCCGGCTGACAAGGGCCTGGCAGCCGGGACCCCAGACCTGGGGGGTGGTTCAGGGGTCAGTGCAGAGGGCTGGGGGTGTGGGGGGGGGGG